>NW_027272965.1:0-114236 GCF_040938485.1 Diadema antillarum
CAATGTGAAAGCTGCTGTATCTTTTGTTGACATGGATCACCGAGCTTACACAATATTCACCGTATGGATCGCGTGTCGCACTCAAATCATTATCTCATAAGTCGCAAAAATCCGTCGAAATTTGAAAATGACTGCATTTTCAGAAATTGGCGTAGAATAAAAAGTACTGAACCAATTTTAATGATTTTGGTATCATTGTCTTCTGCGGAAGATGCTCTTTCTAATGATGTCAAAAAATATATCACTTTTAGAACGCAAAGTACTGAAAATCCACCGTTCCGCTTTTTTTGGGACACCCGGTATATTGGCTTTGTAGGAGCCACTGTGGGCCGCAGGTAGAAAACAAAAACAAAAACAACAGAAAAAAAAGCAAAGACAAAACAAAAGCAAAGACAAAACAGAAGCAAAAAAAAAAACCAAACAACACAACACAAAAAACAGTTGCAAAGTGCAAGATTAGGGGGTTTAGTAATTTCTCTTAATTGCTATTAAGCCCTTTCAAGATATGTGTAGGCCTACCAATGAGTGAAGCAGGCATTCCAGTGTGTGTGTGTGTGTGTGCCATTTACTGAACAACGCACAGTAATTGTTAAAAAAGATGGTTGTCATGACCTTGCTTTTCGATACCTCCTGATGATATCACACTGAAAGTGTTGAAAATTTCATGATATGAAAATTCTGTACCCACTTTGCGCTCTGAGTCTGCCAACTACAGGTTAAATAAAGGATTTAGGTGTGGCTGGTATCAGTATGTACCACGGAGGGAGTTCTTGTGGCTAGGATGGAGCGATATCCAACAAACATTGAAGGGTTAACGGGAGAACTTTGAATTAAATCCTTCAATTGTTATCCCTATAGGAAGTAGAGTGCCAAGTCCTGAAGAATTGGTACATATAACAGATTGATGAGTCATGGTACATTTGACTAATCTTGTTGCCAAAAGTTTTGAATCCTTTTGATAGTCCCTATAATGTCCTGCATCTTTTTAAATGTGTTCCTTTATTTGAATGGTAGGTACGTTATGGGCTTCATGGATACTTTCAATAGGAGTGCAGACCAGATGATCGCTCACTTGGACAAGTTAGCTGATGGCAAGACAGATGTGGCCATGTTGGAGAAATTCAACAGCATCACTCTGGATGTAATTGGAAAGGTCGGGTATATTACGCCTTTCATACCTGTATCAGTGCAGTGGGCATGTTCCCAACTGTTAGGCAACCATGCCTTGAAATGCAATGTCTGTTTGTTTGTTTGTTTGTTTGTTTGTTTTTTCTCATGCATTGTCCGCCAGATTATTAGGATATAGTCAGAGTATGGAATATTTACTGTTAGCATGCCAGTGTATAGCAGAGTACCAGAGAATGCCTTATATTAAACCAGCTTATGTTCTTCTTGTTTCACTTCACAGCTACCAGCATGTGATATTATCACCCCCAAACTCCTGATTTTTGCCTTTATCTGTCAAAAAATATGGGAAATGAATGACAACTAGAATTTTTCTGTATGTGCTGTCATTGGTAGGAGTAGAATTATCACAATAATGTGGTTGTTTATTTACAAGCTCGTGCTGCACAGGGGAATTGTGATACAAACTGGGATTTCAATACTAAGGTCAAATAACAACACAACATGCTTGGTTATGAGCAACTGGTGTAGTGTAATAATCTGAACTGACATCTAACTGAGGGGGAAATCTTATTATGAATGATATAGAAAAATGATTGTCAAGAAGTTGTTGAAGTGATTTCATCTTTGTTGTTTCTTGATTCAGCTTGGTTTTGGTCTTGACTTGAACATCATTGAGGACCCACAATCCCCATTTCCTGTGGCCGCCACAACCTGTCTCAAAGGTCTTCAAAAATCCTTAGTGATGCCATGGTATCCAGTAAGCACTTATCACTTTTTGTTTGCTGGCATGAAATCAATTGTTTGATGTTTTAGTATGCCAGTTTATACCATAGGCTTTTGTGTGGAATCAACTGGTAAATCTGCCAGTTAATTGCATCTAGTACATTCAGAGAGGTATGAATTTGCCAGTAGTTCATTCCATTTGTTTCAACTGGAATTGACTAGTATATTTTAGAGTATGCCACCCGTATGTAGTTTGTTTCAACTGGAAACAACTTATGAAACTGCCACTTGTGTCTTGTATAAAATTGCCCAGTTTATTTCTTTTGTTTCAACCGACATTGACTGGTATATTTCAGAATACTAGTATGGCGTTTTCAACTGTTTTTTTTTCTTTGCTTGGCTACATGTGTTTTTACCCTCAAACAAATTCATCTGTGATTACTTAATAATTATGATAAGAGTTATAGCGCCCTTTCCGCTGGATAAAAAATGCATTCAGAGGTCATGCCTGGGTTGGTCAGTATCAGCATCAAAATTATGTACAAACTACCCAGGCAGTGATCTTTGTAAAAGTGCACTCTTGATGTAAATTAGTGTCGATGCTGTCAAGAGTTTAAGCAAACACCATGGAATTTCCCTTCATTCCCGCCAACAGTATTTGCCTACGGCTGAAGCCCGCAAACTTCGAAAGGAAATCCGCGGTGCCGTCCACTTCCTGCGCCAAATGGCCAAAGACTGCGTCCTCAGTCGGCTTGAATCAAGAGCCCGTGGAGACAAGCAACCAAAGGATGTTCTGACTTTCATCCTGGATGCCAGCAAGGAGCTGGAAGGAAGCCAGAACTTTGGGCTGAATGAGATGATTGATGAGTTTTTACTCTTCTTCATTGCAGGTATGGCAATTTGGCATTGCAAGTACGACAGGATTACTGCAAAACGAGGAATGTTCATGTGCATTTTAATTTCGTGAATTTTGTGAGAGCCAAGATTCGCAAAAGTTCTTGTCTACACTGTACGCATTGAATGTTAGAGGCAACTCGCAAAAATGTCATGCTGCGAAGAAGGCCATCGAGTCCAATTTGCGAAAATTTCGTGCCATGAAAATATTGTGTTTTACAGTATGACATTCCAAGGTGACTTGCTTGGGACAAGACGTCAAATGACAAGTTGTTGAAACTCGGCAAGTCGACTTGTTTTGGACAAGAAGACATGAAAACGAGTTGTTCAAACTCGACAAGTCGACTTGTTTTGGACAAGAAGACAAAATGCCGAGTTGTCAAAATACGACAAGTCGACTTGTTTTGGAAAAGAAGACAAATTGGTTAGTTAGTGGAACAGAAAAGTCGACTTGTTGCGGACAAAAAGACAAGTCAACGAGTGGTTGGAATTTGTTTAGGACAAGAAATCAAGGTGACGAGTTGTTTTTCGACATTTGGGGTCTAGGAACACTACCCCCTGGAAGACTACCCTCCGGATAACTGCTACTTGGATAATTATCCCTCGGGACAATTCCCCCCTAGGGCAACTACCTGCCGGACAACTAACCCCATAGGGCAATTACCCTCCAGGGCAATTACCCTCTAGGACAACTACCCCCTAGGACAACTACCCCCTGGACAACTATCCTCCTAGGGCAATCACCCCTCTGGGCGATTCCCCCTTAGGACAACTACCCCATGGATAACCACCCCAGGATGACTACCCTTGGATAACTACCCCTAGAATAACTACCCCCAGATAACTACCGCCGCAGATATCTACCTCTTGGATAACTACCCCCCGGATAACTACCACCAGATAACTACCCCCGGACAGCTACCCCTGGACAACTACCCCGGATTACTACCCCTGGATAACTACCCCCTGGATAACTACTCCCCGGATAACTACCCCCCCCCCCCGATAACTACCCCCGGATAATTACCCCCGGATAACTACCCCCTGGATAACTATACCCCCGGATAACTACCACCCGGAATACCCCCCTCCCCCTTTTGTTGCCCCCCCCCCCCCTCCCCTCAGAAAAAGAAATCCCCTGGATAACTTTAGGGCCTTTACATCCTGGTTGAATATCTCACTCAACGTGAAAGACGTTAGCAGCTGTATCCACGTTCTCCGATATAAGACATTCATGTACTGTAGTACATTATTATATACATCTTTAACACGTGGAGCCTTCTTTTATGTGGCCTAAACTGAACGATGATAAATGTTCAGTTATTGGTTTTCAGAATCATATGTTAAGTAAATTCGATCATTAATGATGTTATGTCCATATCGGTCCTGTCTCTAGCACTTGTATACTTCATCAAAAACAGCCCGTAACTTATGTGTGATAGTCGATCACGAAATCTCATATCGAAGTCATATAGCTCAAGTTCAGCGGAATGTTAGATATCAGTTGGGTTATTTAACTCTTTATGTGCCATGGTGGAAACCCCCTGTGTGCCACGTTATTCTGAGACACTAAGGTATTCATGCTTTGAGAAAGAATTATGTTTTTCCGATTTGTAAAACTTCTACAAATTTCTGTTAAGATGGGCATAATAGTAGGCATAGTTAAAGAGGAATGCCAAGCTTTGTTTTGATATAAATTGCATACGATTCCTCTTTTTAGATGTTGTTGTTGTTGGATCAAAATCTGCAGCTGATATCAACGGCATAAATCCGTACGGGGGGGGGGGGGGGGATGATCGGCGATAGTCACCATTACCACGGTTACAAGCCAATAACCTGACCGGCGCACCCTTTTTTTTTTTTTTTTTTTGGGAGGGGGAGAAGCATGGTGACCCCCCCCCCCCCCCGACACGACACACACACACACACACACACACTTTACAGGGAGCGAATGTCCCATTCTTTTGCATGAATTATAAAGTGGGAGGGAAGTGGCAGCAAAAATATGTAGTCTTTTTGTTCTTGTTTTTGTTTGTTTTTGCTTTTCAGTATGAAGACTTTTTTGTTCATTCATTCATTCATTTGTTTATTTCATTCTTCGGATAAAAAGATTGGAAAATAACAATCATGCATATATACACAATATGTACAGGTTAAAATGGTAAAAATTACTATCAGCGAACAAATACAATAGAACAAACGGAGTGCATTATGATAAAGAAAAGTGAAATAGGATGTATCAGTAAAAGCCTAGGAGGCTTGACAGGTAGATACACCCATAACGTATGACATAGAAATAGCTACAGTACAGCACAGAATAACTCAATGTATGTTCGCGCGTGAGCGAGTGTGTGAATATGAGTGAATATAAGTTGCGTTAAACATAAAACGACAGAAGATGAAACTTATACTTAATTCTAAATGAGTTCAGAAATTGAACATTGCGTAGCGATGGAGGCAGAGAATTCCACATATTAGGTCTAGTATACCGAATCGATTTATACAGGGAATGGGAAGTTACTCTAGATTTGTGGAAGAGTTGTCTATTTCTAGTATCATAATTGTGCACATCCAGATTCAAAGAAAACATTTCCATCAGATACTCAGGTAATGTATTGGAAAAATAACGATGCATAATCATACAAATACTTAAAGGGATCGTACAGTTCTGGTTGAGACCTAATTTCAGGTTTCTAACATTTTAGATGAGATAATGAGAAATCTCTTATGAAATATGAAAGAGCATGTAATTCTATGAGGAATTCAACGTTTATTTGATAAAAATTGGTTTTGAAATGGCTGAGATATCCAAAAAGAGCGATTCTAATAAAGTGTGGGACCCACACTTTGTAACGATCGCTTTGTTTTGCTTTGTTTTTGGATGTTTTAGTTATTCCACACCCGATTTTCATCAAATAAACTTTGAATTCCTCTTAAAATGGTATGCTCTGTGCTATATCATAAGTGTTTTCTTGGTATCTCGCAACAATTTAAAAGACCAATTCTCATCTCCACCAATACTGTACTATCCCTTTAATCTATTAATATCATAAATATTTAGAGTGTTCAAACTATAAAATAAAGGCATAAATGGAGCATAAAATTCGGCATTTGAACAGATACGCAGAGCCCGTTTTTGAAGACGGTGCAGTTTGCAGAGTTTGGACGGGTATGCAGTGGCCCACACAGTGTTGCAATACATAATATATGAAAGAATGAATGCATTGTACATCATGAACAAAATACGAAGGGGGACAAAATGCCCTGTATGTTGAAGTATACCAATGATCCTGGATACCTTCGAACTGACATGATTAATATGAAAATCCCAGGCAAAATGTTGATCTAATGTCACTCCCAAGTATGTTACTACCGAGCAGTGTTCAATTTCAGTGTCATTTATATACAATGATACGTTGTCATAATTTTTACTCAAGTTTTGCGAATAACGAAATACGACATATTTTGTTTTGAGAACATTCAATGATAACTTATTACAGAGAAGCCAAGTATAAACTAAATTCAAATTTTCATTTATGGAATCAATCAAAACTGAAAAATCAGAATGGGATGCTACTAAAGTAGTGTCATCTGCAAATAATAAGAACTGAAAAAACGGTGCACATTTTACAATATCATTAATATATATCAAAAACAGAAGGGGTCCTATTATGGACCTCTGGGGAACACCGCATAATAATGAGTTGCTATCAGAACAGTAAGTATTGTATAAAGTATATATTGTTTTCGCCCAGTCAAATAACTATGAAACCACTGGTATGGTATACCACGAACCCCGTAGTATTGCAATTTGGATAGTAAAACTGAATGGGAAAGGGTGTCGAAGGCCTTCGATAAATCCATAAGTATTGCAATTGCATGCTTATTTTTATCGATAAGATTCAATACCCGATCATATAAATCAATTATAGCAAACTCAGTAGAATAATGAGACCGGAAACCATATTGATTGGAACAAAGAATATCATTCTGATTAAGAAAAGTGTAAAGTCTATCAAATGCTATTCTCTCCAATATTTTTGCAAAAATCAGAAGTACTGATATAGGTCTGTAGTTATTACAATCATTTTTGTCCCCTTTCTTAAACACAGGGATAACTTTGGCAGTTTTCATACTGGATGGAAATACGCCGGTTTCGAGAGATAAATTACATATATGTACAATTGGTTTAATGATAAATATGATAACTGATTTTACAACGGAAGCGGGTATTTTATCAAAGCCAGCACTCTTGTTACCATCAATTTTGTGAACAATATCATATATTTCTGATTCAGAAACCGGTTTAAAAAAGAAAGAACGTTCAAAATTACCAGAGAGAAAATCAGAAAAACTCATAGACGTATCTGATGTATCAATCGAACGAGACAAATTTGGACCAACATCCACAAAATGTTCATTAAAAATATTTGCTATTAAAACTTGATCACATATAACATCATTTCCTTGTACTAAAATTTCAGGCAGATTACTATCAGTTTTTCCCAGAGTCCGGTTAATAAATTTCCACATACGTTTTGAATCAAATTTAGTCTTATGAAACTCATCATAATAATATTTTCTTTTAGCATGTCGAATAACAGAGTTCAATCTATTACGATATTGCTTAAAAAATGATTCATTACTGTTGTTTGGGTTCAGTTTGTACAATTTAAATAATCTGTTTTTCTTCTTGATTGACTTCAATATTGCACGTGTGATCCAGGGCTTTTTAATCCTTTTATCAACAGAACCCCCTTTTCTAAGCGGCATATGTTCATTCAATATAAACAGAAAACGGTCCAAAAATAACTCATAGGCAAGATTGGCGTCGGTCAGCTCAAGGATATCTGACCAGTCAGCTTTCGATAAATCGCCCATCAGTGATGATAATGACAAAGGTGTTATTTTCCGTGATAATACACTATGCTTTTTACTATTTGGACTCAACGTAGCTAAAGAAGAAACAGAAAAAACTGAATAATGGTCGCTCAAATAAGAGAGTAAAATACCAGAAATGAAATGATGGTCAGAAGAATTGGTAAAAATATTGTCTATAAGAGTAGCTGAATTAGAACATACACGGGTCGGTTTACATATCAGGGGGGAATACCCCATTGAGAAAAGCATATCAACGTAATTCTGAATGACACTGTTTTGGTCATACTGTATCAAATCAAGATTCAGATCTCCCATAATAAAACACACTTTCGACATTGCATTCAATGTATTCAAAACTAGATCAAAGGATTTTATGAAATCACCGACATTTGAAGAAGGTTTACAATATACTATTCCAATTATTATCTTGTTCTTAATTGCATCCGTTGTTTCAATGAAAAGAGATTCTACGCCATCAATAGACAATTCTACATCTTGTAAAGTTTGAACAGACAGATTTTCTCTCACATATAATGCTACTCCTCCGCCTCGGCCTTCAATACGATTAGCTTGGAACATATTATAACCCTGTAAAGAAAAATGATTTGATGTATTGCTCATTGTTGTTTCTCTTGTCTTTTGATTTCCTTTCTTCTTCACTGAAAGGTAATTTTGACCCCCCCCCAACCTTTCAAAAATGTGGCGCGGCCCTGAATAGTGCCCAAATAAATTCAATAAAATGGTAACATTTCTTTTATGTAATAAAATTATGTACAGACCATCCCCCCCCCCGCCTCCATTACAGGGGGAATTTACGCCCATGGCTGTTATGCTTAATCATTCTTTGCCTTCTTCTCGGTTGGGTTTTTCGAATTCGCTATTGTGTAATATTCCCCCCAAAAAAAGATGTCACAAAAACTTATTAGTACATCATTCGGTTCATACCCTTTTCCCCGTATACCTACTCTATTACTGTCATCTATAAGATATTGAAATCCAAACTTAAAACGTATCTGTTCCCCCTCACAATGAGGACTATAACTGCAATATGTAATGTTCGGAACGATTGCAATCTTTATCTGGTATATGTGGTTGTTTGTTGCTTGTCATTTTCTTCTGTGTTTTCTTGTTTGAACATGTATGATATTTAAATTCATTTTTATTTCTTGAAACGCCATCGAAAAAAGTAGACATGCGCCCTGTGCAAGTATAGGCACCATTATTAATATTTATTTATTTATTTATTTATTTATTATTATTATTACTATTGTCATTATCATTATCATTATCATTATTAATATCATCATTATTCACATAATCATCGTTATCATATGTGAAGCAAGCAAGCTTTTCACGATTACATTCCTAGACAGAATGCAGAAATGGGGATCTCTGAGCGTTAGCCTTGGATGACCAGCACGACCGCAAAGTAAGCAAGCAAACAAGCAAGTAAACAAAGGGACAAGACAAAAAAAAAAGATGGTTAATGTATTATCGGCTCTGAGCGGCTCTGGAATACCGAGATCATTACAAAGAAACGAATAATTAATCACTGTGATTTCGAAGACTTCGTTAATACCCGTTATTTTTCGCTGTTCACAGAATATGAGTTTTTTCCGACTGAAATAACAAACGATGTTAGAAAATTTAAATGGGAGTGGTAATTTTCTTGTGTCAAATTAATTGGAGGAGAGGTGATTGTTTGGGGCCTAATATTAGAAAAGGGCAATTTTAAATGGAAATAATGTTCTGTGTTACCTATAATGTAGTGGTTACTGCAAAATGATGCAGCAGGGCAATACTGAAATGAATGCTATAGTCCGGCTGCCGAGGGGGCTAAGTACTTTTTCTCTGATATATATGTATATATTTTCTTTGTTGATTATTCATCTTTGGGATCTCTACAATGATATTCAGGTGGGTGTGGAGCTCTCACCATTGGGCAATTTCAATTATTCAAAGTGGCGTCCAAAATGGCCGCCATGAAGCCTATACAAGAGTCAGAAAAATGTCACTAAAACACTAGTATTTCAATTAGAACACTTATCTAAACGGCCAGTAATATTAGTACAATGTCTTTAGTCGAACAGAATCTGGTTGCCATGGTAACCATCAAATACTTGGAACAAACCTCAAAAAAAGTTAGCAAAGTATGCAAAATACACAAAAATGCCTGTTATTTGTGCGACGTCAACGAAATTTCAATTACCTGCATACCTCTTACAGAGAAAGCCTTAATGAAGTTACCATTAATCTAGCCTTAATTTATATTTATAGTTGCCATAGCAACCTAAACTTGAATTTAATTGTGAATAAATGCCGAAGGATTGAATTGCGGTATAGCAATGATGTGAAAATGTGAAATACCATATTTCAGGTCTTTACTTCACATATGCCTATATTGGTTACACATACCAGTACCTCCCTCTGTTATAATTATGAAGTTGATATGTCCTGGTTGCCATGGTAACTGCTCAATGTCACTTTCAAGGACAGTCCCATAACATGCATATATACACATTGCAACAAAATTGCTTGACACTATCAAAATTAGATGGCAAGAGACTAACATCTTTGTGTAATACTTATTGGATGGATAAAACCGACTGTTAGCTGGGATGTGCATGTTTTTCATTTGTTTTCCAAGTTGTAATCCAAAAAATAAAAATCATACAATGTGAAATATTTTTCATGGTTTTTGTCAAAATTATTGGAACATACATTGCAATATTACAGCCTGCATAAATTTTCCTAAAAAAATCGTTTCATTAAGTGTTATGTGAAAACAACATTTCAAAAATGAGACTTCCTATGTGGTACAAGGTGAAGGCTATAATGAAAATAATTTTTCACATTCATGACATTGACATAATACATGCATTTTTTTCGTAATAAAACTACAGTCCCTTGAGAATGAAAATAATCCAGTTTGTTTCATGATTTCCTGTTAATTATCTCACTATACTTACCTGTAGTTTTTTATTCATGAGTCATGCATATTGATTTAACGAAGTTGATATCATACAAGTGTATAAGGCAAAAAACACTCTGAAAAAGAAAAATATGTGTTTTGTTATAATTTTCTGTAAAAAAAAAAACCCCAAAAACAAAACAAAAACATATTATGACTTACTTACTTTTCTTGTTTCATTTCTGTAGTACATGTAGGTTTTCTAAATTAGGTCATGTAAGTTTTTTTTAAGATTCAGGTTCCAGTTCTGATGAGTAGCTTATTTTTTACTTTGCTTCATTATGCGAGGGGACTATAGTATCGAAGACATAGGGAGGGGATGAGCAAACTTAAAGAATCTTAAATATCTTACTTGATTCTCACTCTGTTCTTCCTTACCACTCTCTCTGTTCCCCTTTTCTACCGTCTCCACTAATAGTACAACTTCAACTTCCGACCCATTATTATCCCCCGCTCTTCACTTTTTGCCCTCCTTAACATCCCCATATGTCGCTTCTCTCTTCAATTCCCCTCTTTCTAGTCTCTTCTGCCAAGCAAACGATGCAACTCCCTCAAACTTGAAGAAGTTCCATTGCAAAAATATCATTACGCAAAAACTTTACTTTTTCACTGTAATACACAGAGCCGACGCAAACAAGGAGTGAGGACTCGCCTCAATTTTTTTTTTTTTTTTTTTTTTGGGGGGGGGGGGGCGTAATACATAGGAATATATAGGGTCTTACCACCAGGATCCCCACACTTTTTTTTATACTTAATAGGCACAAGAAAAAGTGGGATAGGCCCCCTCACCTTTTTTTTTTTTTCTTGTCAGCTGATTCAGCCTATTACCCCGGGAGGTAATATCAGAAAAATAATAGTTAAGCCCTCTTCCCCCCTCCTTTTTCTTTTTTTTTTTTTTTTTTTGCTTGTCAGTAAAAACCCAGAAGTGGCACCAGAAATATAAAACTGGGCCGCCTCACTTTTAAAAAAACATAGCGCCAGCCCCGATATGAGTGGTTTCTTATATTAAGGGATGTTTAAGAATAAAGTGCATTATGAGTGTTTTGAACTTCTTAAATTTTTCATATCTTTCTATGCTTGAATTTAGGATAAAAACCGATTTTGTTAAGCTAAAAATTTTATTTCTGGCTACTGGCTGCTTGTAAGCCGATTTTGTAATCTAATCTTTATGGTTTGGACATCGTGGTTTAACTCTCAAACAAGTAGCACATGTCTTCTAAAGGTGGCCCAACTCATGGCTTAACTCTCCTTGCTCTGCAGAGTGTTGACATTTATTTTTCTAAAGAAAGTTCTTTTTTTTTATTAGGCAATTTCCTAGAAGAGTAGAAGAAATTTTTCATAGCTACAAGACAGGTTTTATAGTTGTTCTTCAATTTTGGTAATATCATATATCATATAATTTTTATGATGCTTCAAGACATCGTAGGCAATTATCTCTTCAGATGATACTCTCATGGTAAACATGTATAACACCAAGAAAAAAGGCAAAATTCGGAAGACAACGATGTAGTCAGTTTTCTTTTACAGATTGATAAGCTTCCTATATATACAGGTTACTTATACATTTTGAAAACATCCCAGGGACTATACATTCGTATGTTAAAAATATCATGTCTGCAACCAGCCAAAGAGCAAGTATCCATGGCAAACCATCTACTCAGGTCCTTTAGGTAAAAATAGTTTTCTACGAATTTCTGCCAAAACATTCCGGTCAACATGTCCCTCACCACACACACAAAACCCGATTCCATATCATTTTTGTATTTATATTGTGCATTTTAGGGATTTTAAGCTAATTCAATGTTTTACCGTGGCAACTGTCCTGCAACAAAAAAATTTCAAAAAATATCTTGTTCAAGTTATTGGACCTTTGGACGAATGCTCCAATCCAAACGTTGATATAGTAGCATTTAAAAACACATGATTACATACATTCTCCTATATTGAGGGCTGTGTGGCGGCCATATTGGACGCCATTTTTGAATAATCAAAATTGCCCAAGGGTGAGAGCTCCACAACCACCTGAATACCTTTGAAAAGACCCAAAAGATGAATAATCATCAGAGAAAAAAGTACTTTTGGCCAAAAAAAAATGTCTTTTGGCTGCCGGACTACTAAATACGGTATAAAACAGAAAAATAGCATCGAAAATTCTCCTAGACACATCTGGAGGCGGTGATAAGAATTTTTCAAAATAGATGCAGTAATGTACTCATTAATTTATGAAAATAAAGGTAAAATATGTGGGGCCCATAAGTAGACATATTCATGGGGTACTCCATGACATTTCATCCCTGCCTGCCTCTGAGTAGTTGTCGTGGTCGTGGGCCGTGGGTTTCGGGGGATGCCCGATAGGGAATTGTTTCTGGTGAATTGGCCTGGAGGGTAAGAAGTTTTGATATCCAGAGGTAAATAGTTGTAGGCTATCAGGATTGGTGGGAAAAGCCCTAGAGGGGAGTAATCAAACTGGGCGGGTGATATTTATCTGGTGGGTAGTTGCCCTGCGAAAAATTGTCCTGGTGGTATTTATCCGGGGACGGGGGATGTTTTTCGGGGGAGAGGGTGAGTTGCAGGGGCGTCACCAGCTTTTTTTTTTTTCAAGGGGGGGGGGGTGCGTTTTTGACAGTAAATGTAAACTGTGAGATTTTTTTTTTTTAATTATTTGATTTTATTGGATCCTGTGTCATCATGTACATTTTACACATACTCTATATAATACATGTGATTGTATACATACACGAATCTTTCGCTATGAAGGGACTATACGGGGGTACATTATGTGACGGTGTGAGATCCTCGACGATGATCAATTTCGCTCCTTCAGTGCGGAGGGTGTGGGGAGGGGGGATACCCCCTCCCACGGTGGGAAACTTTTTTGTAACTTTTTGTAAAAAACAAGAGTGTAAAAAGTCGCGTTTTATAGAGCATAGTGAAAAATGAAAAATAATATGAAGGGACTATTACGGGGATACATTATGTGACGATATGAGATCCTCGGCGAGGGAGCGAAGCAAACCGAGCGGGAGAGGGTGTAGGAGGGGGATACCCCCTTCCACGGGAGGGACTTTTTGTAAAAAAGAAAAAAAAAAAAGGAGAATTGCATAACAATTAAATGCGAGCGAGCGGAGCGAGCGAGCTTGAAAAATTTTGATATTTTTACAATCCCAAAACTGCGGTTTCTAGCTATATTTTTTTTCGCTTTGGAAATGAAGGGGGTGGGCGCACCAGGCGCAAACTGCTGGCAATTACTGGCATCAGCATTCTAGAGGATAATGGGCATAACGATTAAATGCGAGCAAGCGGAGCGAGAGAGCTTGAAAAATTTTTGACAAATTTTACGGTCCAAAAAAAACGTTTGTACCTATATTTCTTCGCTTTGAAAAATTAAGGGGGGGCGCACAGGGCGCAAACTGCTGGCAATTACTGGCAGTAACATCAGGAGAATGGCATAACAATTAAATGCGAGCGAGCAGAAACGAGTGAGCTTGAAAAATTTTGACACAGTCAAAAAAAACTGCCGTTTGTAATCTATATTTTTTTTCGTTTTTCGAAATTAAGGGGGGGCGCACCGGGTGCAAACTGCTGGCAATTACTGGCAGCAACGTCAGGAGAAACGGCACAAACGATTGAATGCAAGCGAGAGAAGCGAGCGAGCTGAAAAATGTTTTGCATTTCACAGTTTTAAACAAAAATGCCGTTTTTTAGCTACGCATCTTTTCGCTATGAAAAATTAAGAGGGGGGCAACCGGGCGCAATTGCTGGTAATTACTGGCAGTAAACATCAGGTGAATGGCAAGGCGATTAAATGCGAGCGAGCTTGAAAAATGTTGACATTTTTACAGTCAAAAAAAAATTACCGTTTGTAGCTATATTTGTTTCGCTTTGGAAATTAAGCAGGGCGCACCGGGCGCAAACTGCTGGCAATTACTGGCAGCAACATCAGGAGAATGGGATAACGATTAAATGCGAGCTAGCGGAGCGAGCGACCTTGAAAAAATTTTGACAATTTTACTGTCAAAAAAAACTTCCGTTTTGTAGATATATTTGTTCGCTTTGGAAATTAAGGGGGGGCGCACAGGGCGCAACTGCTGGCAATTACTGGCAGCAAACATCAGGAGAATGGCATAAACGATTATATCGTCTGTATCACTTCAGTCAATCAATTTTCCTTACAACGTTTCTGTTACCCCAAGGTTCCACAATTATGTTTTTCTCAATTTACTTTGTTTTTGATTATGCAAACCTTATTCTATGTTACCAAAGGAAGTGAAAATGTTTTCTTTTTGAAAAAATGAAATAAAGTTTGAATTGAATTGAATTGATTAAAAATGCGAGCGAGCTTGAAAAATTTTTGACATTTTTACAGTCTAAAAAACTGCCGTTTTGTAGCTATCCTTTTTCGCTTTGGAAAATTAAGGGGGCGCACCGGGTGCAAACTGCTGGCAATTTAATACTGGCAGCAACATCAGGAGAATGGCAGAGCGATTAAATACGAGCGAGCGGAGCGAGTGAGAGTGAAAAATTCTGACATTTTTTACAGTCCAAAAAACTGCCGTTTTTTAGCTATAAATATGTTGTTTTTCGCTTTGGAAATTAAGGGGGGGCGGTGCGCCACTGGTAGTCAAGGATGTCGGTTTTATTGTTCATGATTGGGGGAGGTATGACCAGCGAGGGGGCGTTTGAAGTGACCAAGCGGGGGAAGGATGTCCAAAAATCTGCACTTTAGAGCATCCCCTAATTGTTTGTGTTTTGTGTGTGTTGGGAAAGTTGGGAAAATAGCCCGTCAAGTCTTATTATTGGCAATGCAAGGCATTTTTAATACAGACTATAGTATGTAAAGCAAACAATCAGTGATCTAGCTTTTGATATAACGAAGTGTAAGGTACAGAGATGTAATTCTACATCACATTGCGCAAACATTACAGCGACTCTTTTGCCGTTCGGATGTTCTGAGTACACTGCTCCATCCTGCCTATCATTCAGAATGCCCAACCAGGAATCACGATGAATCACAATCTTTTTGTCGGCTCCGGGCTTTTTGAACAATGTTTTCACACTATTGATGCCTCTTTAATTATGGTTAAAAGAAATCTTAGAGAAAAAAAAAAATAATTTTCTTGCTCACCCTTTCATGTCAATTTCAAAAGCAGTTTACTAACCCTTGAATTACCATTTTGATATTTTTTTTTACCAGCGGATTGGGGGGGGCACGTGCCCCCCCCCCCCACCCCAGTTACGCCACTGATTGGAGACCTATAACGGGGGAGGGGGTAGGCGGGGTATCTTCCTCCCATGCGATGGAGCTTTTGCTTTTTCTGAATTGATAATCCGTTGCACAATGAATGAAATTATTAAGTATACAGTACGGTCGATAGATAGTAAACACTGTATGTATAATGCATCAGTGCTGCCAGATCCGGGTGCGATTGTTTTTGTTTTTTGTTTTTGTTTTGTTTGTTTGTTTTTTGTTTTTTGTTTTGTTTTTCCCCCTGGTGCAAAATAAAAACAAAAATTGAATAAGAAAAAAAAAAACAATTATTTAGCGTCCGGCGTTGAGGTCGCTCGCAGACTGAAGCATTTTTTTGTTTGGATAAACAATTTTTTTTAAGGTTCTGAAGGGGGTGCGTTCGCACCCAGCTAACCCCCCCCCCCCCCCCCCCCTGGTGACGCCCATGAGTTGCCCTATCGGGAATAGCCCTGGAGGTAAGTTGTTCGGGGCTAGCCCTGCGATTGCCCTGGAGGGTAACTGCGCTGGGAAAGTGGAAGATTGCAGTGATAAATCCCTAGGGTATCTATCGGGTAGTAGTTGTTATACCAGGGGTACTAATGCGGGAAGTAGTTATCCCGATTGTAGGACAATCATTTCTAAATAAACTGAACATATCTTTGATCATCGTAGGGCAATGTGTTGCCGTTGGGTGGTACTATAATGACAAGTTTTTTTTTTCTGAAAGAACATAAATCCAATTACCAGTTTTGCTGGATGAGCTAACACCATCGGGTCAGGGTGGGGCATCGGAAATATTCAGTGATTGTTTAAGTTGTATTTGTCTTTGAATTCACTGCTTTTTTTTTGTTGTTGTTGTTGTGATGATGTTTTATTTGATAGTGCTAT
This sequence comes from Diadema antillarum, assembly GCF_040938485.1. Taxonomy (NCBI): domain Eukaryota; kingdom Metazoa; phylum Echinodermata; class Echinoidea; order Diadematoida; family Diadematidae; genus Diadema; species Diadema antillarum. Next base: position 16,713 of record NW_027272965.1, read on the forward strand.
CTGGGGGTAGTCATCTGTGGGATAGTTATCCAGGAGTAGTTATCTCGGGGGTAATTATCCGGGGGTAGTTATCCGGGGATAGTTATCCAGATCCAAGGGGTAGTAATTATGGGGTAGTTTTCCAGGAGGTAGTGTTCCTAGACCCCAAATGTCGATAAACAACTTGTCACCTTGATTTCTTGTCCTAAACAAATTCCAACCACTCGTTGACTTGTCTTTTTGTCCGCAACAAGTCGACTTTTCTGTTCCACTAACCAATTTGTCTTCTTTTCCAAAACAAGTCGACTCGTCGTGTTTTGACAACTCGGCATTTTGTCTTCTCGTCCAAAACAAGTCGACTTGCCGAGTTTCAACAACTTGTCATTTGACGTCTTGTCCCAAGCAAGTCGACATTCCGAGTTTCAACAACTCGTTATCATGTCTTCTTTTCCCAAACAACTCGACTTCCCGAGTTTCAACAACTCATTTTCATATCTTTTTGTCCAAACAAGTCGACTTGCCGAGTTTCAATAACTTGTCATCTTGACTTCTTGTCCCAAGCAAGTCGATTTGTCGAGCTTCAACAACTCGTTATCATATCTTCTTGGCACAAACAAGTCGACTTGCCGAGTTTCAACAACCTGTCATCTTGACTTCTTGTCCCTAACGAGTCGACTTGCCGAGTTTCAACAACTTGTCATCTTGACTTCTTGTCCCAAGCAAGTCGACTTTCCGAGTTTCAACAACTCGTTATCATGTCCTCTTGTCCCAAACGAGTCGACTTGCCGAGTTTCAACAACTTGTCATCTTGACTTCTTGTCCAAAGCAAGTCGACTTTCCGAGTTTCAACAACTCGTTATCATGTCTTCTTGTCCAAAACGAGTCGACTTGCCGAGTTTCAATAACTTGTCATGTTGACTTCTTGTCCCGAGCAAGTCGACTTGCCGAGTTTCAACAACTTGTCATCTGGACTTCTTGTCCAAAGCAAGTCGACTTTCCGAGTTTCAACAACTCGTTATCATGTCCTCTTGTCCCAAACGAGTCGACTTGCCGAGTTTCAACAACTTGTCATCTTGACTTCTTGTCCAAAGCAAGTCGACTTTCCGAGTTTCAACAACTCGTTATCATGTCTTCTTGTCCAAAACGAGTCGACTTGCCGAGTTTCAATAACTTGTCATGTTGACTTCTTGTCCCGAGCAAGTCGACTTGCCGAGTTTCAACAACTTGTCATCTGGACTTCTTGTCCAAAGCAAGTCGACTTTCCGAGTTTCAACAACTCGTTATCATGTCTTTTTGTCTCAAACAAGTCGACTTACCGAGTTTCAACTTGTCATCTTGTTTTCTTATTCCAAGCAAGTCGACTTGCCGAGTTCCAACAACTTGTCATCTGGACTTCTTGTCCAAAGCAAGTCGACTTTCCGAGTTTCAACAACTCGTTATCATGTCTTTTTGTCTCAAACAAGTCGACTTACCGAGTTTCAACAACTTGTCATCTTGTTTTCTTATTCCAAGCAAGTCGACTTGCCGAGTTCCAACAACTCGGCTTCTTGTCTTCTTGACCTAAACAAGTCAACTTGGCAAGTTGCAATAACTCGGCTTCTCTGTATTTAACCTGTCTTCTCGTCTTCTCATCTCGTCATCTGGTTGGCACTTTTAAGCTTCCGTAGAAGACTGCCACCGATTCAAAAAAAAAGAAGAAAACAACGACAGACAACTGGCGGTGTATTCGCGCGCATCCACTTTTCGTAGTCTCGTCGCATCAGACCAGCTGCATCCCCACCTAGGTTATAGGCTACATACTGTAATGCATGAGCCATGACGTTCGCACGCCAATGCATGTAGAGCAATATCGACCGTAATGCATGCTTCGGATGTTGAACTACTATAGTAGCCACACAACCAGATGGCAACCAGCTGCATGCAACCAGGGAGGTGCTCTTCTCACCTCCTTGATGCAACACAGTCTGTAGGGCCATGGACGTAGGCGTGAACGAGTGCACCATGCCGAGCGCGATACGACTCACGTCGAGCTCCGTATGAGTTACCCAAAGATCTAGATAACAAACGAGTTCGTTAACAGCCTTGTACGAGTTTCAGTCGTAGGAATTGCAACACATTTACCCTCTCCATATTGGCAGTGATTTTCCTCAGTTAGTATAATTCGTTTGCCTCCAGAAAAGACAAAAGGAACTGGTGTCGATTCCCATATTTTGCCATATGCAAGTACCTCCTTTAATCTAATGAACATTGCTTCAGATTAATGGTTCAGACCTATTAACCAGATTTCTTTTTGTTTTCATGGGAGATGTGCAAAAAAACACAAGAAAGTTCACCTGTTAACAAACATACATCAATAGATTAATAAGACAAGTTTATTCGCAGCCAATTTTATTGATATGCAACATTCATCTCACGAGCAGAAAAATGGATTCTTTAATCCCTAATCGAACAATCCCACAGAAAAGGCAAGACATTCTAACAGTTTGCCAGAATGGTACGAAAAGATTTTCACTTTTTTTTTCCAGTGAATAGGACCTACTTGGAATTGAGTACTGAAACGGATATTGTACCTTGCCAAATCATTTTCACACGTTGGTAAGAATGTATAAAACCTGAAGTTGCCGTGATCCTGAATGAATTTTACAACTGTATTTATGAGCCTGTAATGTTGTTCGAAAATAACGTTGCTTATCATGTCATTGTGCTTAGTAGGGGCCAGATATGAAGCCATTAACTTGACAAAGATGGAAAAAAGGTGAGCAAAATGAATAGAACTATCTCTACGAAAAGGAAGGGCTGAACTCATTTTGATTTCTGCAAATATGAATGGTGTTTAAATGGTAATAAAATATACAAAAGAATCTTTAAGAAAAAATCTCAGGAAATTATTCAAATTGTCGGCATCATATGCTCAATTATGTTTGAACTTTCAAAGGCTACAGTATGTTAACATCTGATAGACCTGGGCTTCAGAAGTGCTCTGATATGTAGGCCTATATGTTGCGAGATTTATAGTTAGTAAACGTTGGGTTGTCTTCAATTAAAGTACGGTTTGCTTAATCTATTCCTGTGAGGTAACTGAAGTTAAAGGTAAAATTTTCTTCAATACGAGATGAACTTTCAAGTTTTCAATCTCCGCCTATACTGTCCTTATATAACCTTGCGTTTCTGATGTTTATTGTTTACTCTTCAAAGGAATGGGGTTAGACATAAAAGATAATATTCTACATGGTCGATTGGAATTACGGAACATAATTATGTTATTAGAGTCCACAAAGATTGTCATAGAGACACATACGGAGAAAAAACTGTGCTTGTTTGTTTAACCTTGTTTGCTTTGCTACTGTTTTATGTTAAGCTTGTTAACACATTATGTACAAAACTGATCTCGCGGAATAAATTTATTCAAGTGAATAAAACTATTCACCTTTATCCAGCAATTTGTTCTCAATAGTGTTTTGATCAGAGGAAAACTAGTGTGCTAGTTGTCGCATGTCACAAGTTATCCCGGGTTACATGAAGAGCTGTCACTATACCTTGCCACTACAACTCGACTTCTGTGGAAACCGTTCTTCGTTATTCTGCCAAGTATACCATTATATCCCCCCCCCCCCCCGAAAAAAAAAAGCGCAAGCGCGCGAAACCGAGCGCTTTAAAAAGTTCAATCGTGTGCAGTGGATGAAGTTGGGGGAGACAAAGCTTGTCCCCCAAGCAATTCCCGAGATGAAGACAAATCTCGAACTTTCTTTAAGGAAAATTGGACAACTACCGCCAGAATTCTGCACCGGATCGCTGAATTGCAATCATAAATATGCAAAAGCTACTGGGTCCCTTTCGATAGACTTTGTACACTTTTGAGATTGACGTTTTATTTCCTTATATTTATCAAAGAGTGTGCAGCAGATCTTTCACTTTCACAAAAGCTCCCTCATATGCAGAGGCGTCGATGGAGGGGGAGGGGGATGGTTCCTCCATAAAAGTATTGGGGACAAACAGATCATTTTGCTCCTCCTCGTAACTCCCGAGATGTGGAAATGTTCTTACTTTTTTTGATCGAAGACTGTCTAAATATTTTACCCAAAGATGGCTGAATTTCAATTCTGAAAATACAAAATCTCCCTCGCGTAAGAGGGGGGATAGGCCTAACCCCTCCCATACCCTCCCCGTTAAATCATTTCTACTTAATACACTTTAAATTGACAGATTTCAAAATGTTTCGTCCAAAGTGTGCACCAGGTCTGTTACTTCAGTTTAAAGAAATGCAAATGTTCCTTGGGTGGGAGGAGATATCTAGATACTTTCAATTAACGGAGGACCCCCCCCCCCTGAAAAAATAGTATACACTTCTGGGATTGAAATTTCCCCAGATTACATCATAATGTGTTTACGAGATATTTGTTGCTGCCAGTAATTGCCAGCAGTTGCGCCCGTTGCGCCCCCATCCCTTAATTTCCTAAGCGAAAAAAGTACAGCTACAAACGTCAGTTTTTGGACTGTAAAATGTCAAAATTTTCAAGCTCGCTCGCTTCGCTCGCTCGCATTTAATCGTGATGCCATCCTCCTGATGTTGCTGCCGGGTAATTACCAGCAGTTGCGCCGGTGCGCCCCCCCCCCCCCCTCTATTTTTCAAAGCGAAAAAGATATAGCTACAAACGGCAGTTCTGGGACTGTGAAATGTCAAAATTTTCAAGCTCGCTCGCATTTTCATGACGCAAATCTCTCGTTTGAAGAGGTTACACCCCCGTAAATAATGCCAGTGTATATCTTGGCAATCAATGACTTAAAAACCAAAGATATAAAACACCTGTTTCTTGACCCTGGCCTAATCTAAGCATCAGTCATCGCCACAGCGCCACAGGGGGGGGGGGGGGGCACCGCGAGAGGAGGAGATTGTTTTGGTTTTGGCATGGGCTATGTAGCTCCATGGTGCGTGTGTGTGTACGTGTGCATTACACATTGTCAGCACCGGCAAACTGGCAATGCTCTCCTTCGTATTCCTGTATTTTCGTTATTTACGGGTCAATTTTTTTCGTTCGAAATGTAAAATGGATGACCATAGAATTTCTCAATAGAATATAAAATTGAAAACTTTAGAAAGGATAGAGAAAATTGAGTTCACTTTGAATGGTCTGCCACAAGCAGATATCCTTATCATGCTCTTACGTAATACGACAGCTGCTGTAGTCATTAAACCCTGGCTTGGCCTCCAGGTTTGTCACGCCTGAGCAGAAAGTTAATTTGCAATGGACAAATACTTCGACTCCTAACTCTCAAACGAAGAATCGTTAGGGGGTATAGCACCCCATCAGCTTCGTTGAAGTGGGGTCTCGCCTCAAACGAGGGATTGACGGCTTAGATCGTTATGTCATTCTCCTGATGTTGCTGCCAGTAATTGTCAGCAGTTGCGCCCGGTGCGCCCCCACCCCCCTTAATTTCCTAAGCGAAAAAATATAGCTACAAACTGCCGTTTTGGGACTGTACAATGTCAAAATTTTCAAGCTCGCTTGCTTCGCTCGCTCGCATTTAATCGCTATGCTATACTCCTGATGTTGCTGCCGGGTAATTGCCAGCAGTTGCGCCCGGAGCCCCCCCCCCCCCCCTTAATTTTCAAGGCGAAAAATGTAGCTACAAACGGCAGTTTTGGGACTGTAAAATGTCAAAATTGTCAAGCTCGCTCGCATCAGGGAGGTGGGAAGAGAAACATCTCCCTGCTCGCATTTAATCGTCATGCACTCTCCTGATGTTGCTGCCGGGTAATTACCAGCAGTTGCGCCCGGTGCGCCCCCCCCCCCCCCCCTATTTTTCAAAGCGAAAAAGATATAGCTACAAACGGCAGTTTTGGGACTGTGAAATGTCAAAATTTTCAAGCTCGCTCGCATTTAATCGTTATGTCATTCTCCTGATGCTGCTGCCAGTAATTGTCAGCAGTTGCGCCCGGTGCGCCCCCCACCCCCCTTAATTTCCTAAGCGAAAAAATATAGGTACAAACTGCCGTTTTGGGACTGTACAATGTCAAAATTTTCAAGCTCGCTTGCTTCGCTCGCTCGCATTTAATCGCTATGCTATTCTCCTGATGTTGCTAGCCGGGTAATTGCCAGCAGTCTTCATACTTTTAAGGTCATTTTTTCACCGAAAGTCGGCTGACAAGAAAAAACAAACAAAGGAACAGAAAACAAGAACAAAAAGTCGTCATATTTTTATCCCTGTAAAATGTGTGTGTGGGGGGGGGGGGGGGGCAAGCTTCCCCCCCCCCCCCCCCCGGGCTGCGCCGGTCCGGTTATGGGCTCGTAATCGTGGTGATGGTGACTATCGCCAATCATCCCCCCCCCCCCCCACTCCTCAGTACGGATTTACGCCGTTGCTGCCAGTAATTGCCAGCAGTTGCGCCCTGTGCTCCCCTCCTTAATTTCCAAAGCGAAAAAATATAGCTACAAACGGAAGTTTTTTTACTGTAAAATGTCAAAATTTTCAAGGTCGCTCGCTGCGCTCGCTCCCATTTAATCATTATCCCATTCTCCTGATGTTGTTGCCAGTAATTGCCAGCAGCTGCTCCCGGTGCGCCCTGCTTACTAGTAATTTCCAAAGCGAAAAAATATAGCTACAAACGGTAATTTTTTGACTGTAAAATGTCAAAATTTTCAAGCTCGCTCGCATTTAATCATCACCATTCTCCTGATGTAAATGCCAGTATTGCCAGCAGTTGCGACCGGTGCGCCCCCCCCCCTTAATTTTCAAAGCGAAAAGATGTAGCTAAAAAACACATTTTTTTTTTACTGTAAAATGCCAAAATTGTCGAGCTCGCTCTCGCTTCGCTCGCTCGCATTTCATCGTTTTGCCATTCTCCTGATCTTGCTGCCAGTAATTGCCAGCAGTTGCGCCCGGTGCGCCACCCCTCCTTAATTTCCAAAGCGAAAAGAAATAGCTACAAACGGCAGTTTTTAGACGGTAAAATGTCAAAATTTTCAAGCTCGCTCGCTCCGCTCGCTCGCATTTTAATCAAATCAAATCAATTCAATTCAATTCAATTCAAACTTTATTTCATTGTTCGAAAAGAACATAAGCATTTCACTCTCTTTGGTAATATAGAATAAGGATGCATAATCAAAACAAAGTAAATGGAGAAAACATAATTGTGGAACCTTGGGATAACAAAAACGTTGTAAGGAAAATTGATTGACTGAAGTGATACAGACAGTATAATCGTTATGCCATTCTACTGCTGTTGCTGCCAGTAATTGCCAGCAGCTGTGCCCGGTGCGCCACCCCCCCCCCCCCCCCTTAATTTTGAAAACGAAAAAATATAGCTACAAACAACAGTTTTTTGACTGTGTCAAAATTTTCAAGCTCACTCGTTCTGCTTGCTCGCATTTAATTGTTATGCCGTTCTCCTCATGTTACTACCAGTAATTGCCAGCAGTTGCGCCCGGTGCGCCACCCCTCCTTTATTTCCAAAGTGAAGAAATATAGCTACAAACGGAAGTTTGGTTTTTTTTACTGTAAAATGTCAAGATTTTCAAGGTCGCTCGCTCCGCTCGCTCCCATTTAATCGTATTTATCCCATTCTTCTGATGTTGTTGCCAGTAATTACCAGCAGCTGCTCCCGGTGCGCCCTGCTTAATTTCCAAAGCGAAAAAATATAGCTACAAACGGTAATTTGTTGTAAAATGTTCAAGCTCGTTCGCATTTAATCGCTTTGCCATTCTCCTGATGTTACTGCCACTAATTGCCAGCAGTTGCGCCCGGTGCGCAACCCCCCCCCCCCTTTAATCTCCAAAGCAAAAAGATAGAGCTAGAAACGGCAGTTTTTGGACTGTAAAATGTCAAAATTTTCAAGCTCGCTCGCTCCGCTCGCTCGCATTTAATCGTTATGCCATTATCCTCATTTTTTTTTTTCTTTATCCTCCTTCGAGGGACTTTATTTCATTTCAAATATCTAAAAAGGTTCACAGAAGATATACAGAGAACAAAATATACGAATATAGAACAATAAATTGTCAAAATCATAATCATCACATGAATTTCGATTCCTCTGGAAATTACATACTTCAAATATATCCAAAATACTTCATAAGTGTGACATTACCTCAACATATTAATTTCCGCATCGACAGTTAATCAAATATCATTTATGTGATTCAACTTCTGCTCTAATTCATGAAGTTGCCTTTTCGTGAAATCAAGTAAGTTTTTTTTTTACTAAAAATTTGAATTCATATTAAGCTCTGTTCTAAAGTTAGTCAATAATGCGTATACATTCGTTGCTTTTGCGGTATAATTGCTAAGTATATACAAACGAAAAATCGTGTATTGGGCAAAAACTAATATCAAATTTAACAACATCAAAGATTTATCTCTTACATCTATTCCTGTTAATATCATTCGTTCATTTACAGTGATATCAATATGAAAATAAGCGCATATAAAATTTGATATTTTTTCCCAATATAACTTCGTATCTGGGCAATGTAACAAGACATGCTAAATCGATTCAACTTCGTTGCATTTCTTACAAATCATATCAGACATAATTCTCCATTTCACTAAATTTTCTTTAAATGGTAAAATTCTATGTAATAACTTAAAACTATATTGCTTTATTTTTATTATTAAATAATTTTCCAAACTTGAAATCAAATAACACCTTCCAATCAAATTCTGGAGGTATATATAATGTCTTTGTCCAAAAGTATATTACACTTAGCTCGGATTTCTTTTCATCCAGCAGTAACGAATAAAACTGTTTTGTCTTTAAAAACTATCAACTCAATTATATCTCCAGCATTTATTTGAAACAATTCTTTATTAAACAAAACATCTCTGGTACATTGCCTTTTACACAAATAATCAAACCACACCTGTGGCAGTGCCTTTTTAATTCTTTCATATTGAAACAATATTAATAAAGAGGTCAAGTTCATTGTCTCATATATTTGTTCATGATTTTTCCATGATTCATTTTCTATCAATTGTTTAACATAAATGATACCTTTTTCAATCCAGTATCTGTTAAATAAAACTTCATTCATATACTTGATGTTCGTATTATTCCAAATGATTTCATTTGATATATCAGTCACCTGCAATATATTTGTATAATGTGTTTTTGCCCATGTAGAAAGAAGATCAGAATAAAATACCGGTAATTTATATCTTTTACACAATGAGATCATATCTGTTGCTGAACAATTATAATGTAAACATAGATAAACCCCTCCGATTCTATTTAACCAAAATTTACATATATATTTCCAGGATTTATCACTAGTATCTAATAATTTCGGCAACCAAGAAAGCCTACGTGAATTCATTTTTGCATCTAAATCAATCATTCCTAACCCACCTTGTAAAACACCATTCATTACAACCGCTCTTTTAACTTCATCTCTTTTAGAATTCCACAGAAATGAAAATAATATCTTATTCAACTGTTTTACATATTTCTGAGGAATTCTATAACAAGTTGAAAGATAAATCAACTGAGATACAAGTAAAGATTTAATAATAACTACTTTCCCATAATACGTTAATATTTCTCATTCTCCACATTGTTATTATTCGCTGAATTTTTTTTCAATTTTTACTAACCAATTCAAACAATTAAATTCATTTTCTGGTCTGACACAAGACAACACCAAGATATGTAACCGGCTCTTCTGTCCATTATAAATTTTCTAAACGATTTACTTCATTAATATGAATATTCAATGGTAATATTTTTGTTTTTTGAAAGTTTAACTTTAACCCCGCATATTCACCAAAAATTGATACCTTCTTTCATTGCAATATTACCCGACTCTACCGAGTCAACAATTAATGTAGCATCATCAGCTTACTGTGAAATACGTATATCATAAACATCATGAGACGGGTCATCATAAACTGGTATACTAATACCGTGTATATTCATATTAGAACGTATACGTGTTGCCATTACCTCAACTACTAAAAACAAATATTAACGCTGATAGGGGGGCAACCCTGTCTTATACCCCTTTTGATTTTGAATACATTTGTAACCCATCCATTATTAATAACCTTTGCCTATTACATCCGTATATAAAACCTCTATCCATTTAATAAATGATTCCTTAAAGTTAAACCTTCTTAAAACTTGCAAAAGAAACTTATGACTCACACAATCGAACGCTTTTTGAAAATCCAAAAAAATAAGTATACCTTCCTTTTTAAATGCATGACAATAATCAATACTATCTTGAATCAATCTCAAATTGTCTACAGCTGAACGCCCTTTTATATAACCGGTCTGATCACAAAAAACTATTTTGTGAATCACTCTTTGTAACCGCTGAGACATAACTCGAGCAATTATCTTATAATCTGTATTTAATAATGATATCGGTCTCTCAATTATCTAAAATTCGTTTATCTCCTTTTTTGTATATAAGTGTGAGGACTCCCTGTTTTTGACTTTCAGATAACTCCCCTTTAACATAAGCTTCATTTAAACTCTCAACCAAAAAATCTTTTATATCCATCCAGAAACATTTATAAAATTCAATACCTAACCCATCACACCCAGGTGCCTTGTTATTTGACATAGACATAACGGCTTGATAACATTCCTTTTCTTCTTCACAACTATTTGCATCCAATTCATCTAACTCACTTAACCTTGTTCCTTTCAAATAAATATCTAATTCATTATCATCAACAATATTTGTATCAGAATATAATTTTTCATAATACTTCACCATACTTTTCAAAATTTGACTTTGACAAAATAATTTTTTACCATCTTCAATAACACAATCAATTTCTTTTTTAACTCCATTCATTTTTTCTCGCTTTAAAAAATATTTGGTTGACTTCTCGCCGAACTCCATCCACTTTTCTCTTGATCTTGTATGCACCTCTACATTTGTGCGTATATATCTCATCTAATTCTTTCTGAACATTTTTCATTTCTTGAATATCTTCACTTTTTCCATTGTTATCTACCATTTCACTTAAATCTGAAAATTTCTGTTGCAACTGTTTGATTCTCTCATTCAACAAATTTTGTTTACATTTTGAATATTTAATTGTCAATTCTCTAACTTTAATTTTAATTATTTCCCATCTCAATTGTGTATTTTCATTATAATACTCCATATTAACTTTCTTAATCACATTCTTAATATAATATTTAAACTCTTCATTTAATAACAAAGCATTATTCATTTTCCAATAACCTTTACCCCGAGGGGTGCTTGAGACCCTCAACTTGAGCGATACTGCGTGATCGCATTTGAGTGCTGGACGAATATCCGTACTAAGCACAAATCACATATAGAAGAAGACACCAGCCAATAATCAAGGCGAGAATAAATACCTAAAGAAACTTGACGCCAGGTAAATTGTTTTTTTTTTTTATGGGGATACATCTTTCTCCAGACATCTATTAATTTGTTTACTTGAATAAATTTTTGAAAGGGTTGTAAAAGCTTGCGGTTTTGAGAAACGCCCCTAGTATCTATTTGAGGGTTTTGCGGTGTATTCCAATCTCCTCCACAAATAATCAAATCATTAACTTTCTTAATCTTATTGAACCATACCAATACATTTCTATAAAACATTTGTTTATCTCGTGGTTTTGTAGGAGCGTATATATTTATGAGTAAATAGAAACATTTTTGATAACCTAGCCGGAGAGCAATAAATCTTCCATCACCTTTATAATAAGTATTTATCACTTCTACAGGTAAGTTCTTACGTAATAAAATTGAAACACCTCTGGCATGATTTGAACCATTACAAAAAAATATACGACCACTCCAGTCTTTAACCACTTGTTCTTCTATGTCTTTAGTCCAATATGTCTCCTGAAGACTTGCAATATCAGTTTTCTGTGCATGAATCCATGTAAATATTTTCTCTCTCTTCATCTGATCACGCATTCCCCTTACGTTAAGGGAAACAAAATGAAATAAATTTACCTTTTCATTCCATTTTATGCTTTTTCCTTTTCCATAAGTTGCATTTCATTTGGCGTTGGCTATTATTATGTTTCGCCATTGTGTTGTGTTCGAGTTTATGAACTATATTACTTAAATACTTTCACATTCATCTTTTTTTACTTGTGTTGTTTCCTTTGTTTTTCCTTTTGCAGCAGCCTTTCCATGTTTGCTTTTGACTGGCGTTGGTGTTTCAGGCGATAACGGAGACCTCTCTTCATCGCTAGAGCTCGAGTAAGAAGAAGAAAAATCCCCTTCCTCCTCGTCGTTGGTTGTGCTCTGTTTGCGGCGAAGATCATATCCCTGCTGGGCCGATGCATTGGTGGGATTTTTGCTTCGCAAGAAATCGGAGATTTCCACTTGGCGGGGTTGTTTCACGCGTGTGCTGGTTTCCCCTTGGGATGTACCTGCGTTGTTGCTTCGCGTGCGTGGAGCATTGTTCACTGATGATGCGTCATCTTCGGTCAACCGTGCAGAAGCTGTGTTACGTAATTCTTCATGGTGGGGAGTGCTCGCCGAGTCGTTCGTGAACTTGTCAGCTGGAAGCCCATTGTCTGCGTCTCGTTCCTGAGCAGCGTTGGTTGCCGGGCAGTGGCGTATCTAGGGGGGGGGGGGCAAGGGGGGCACGTGCCCCGGGCGCGAAAAAAAGAAGAAAAAAGAAAAAAGAAAAAAGGAAGAAAAAAGGAAAAAAGAAAAAGAAAAAAAAGAAGAAGTAGTAGAAGAAGAAGAAGAAACAACTCACCGGAAGGGGGGGGGGAGGGGGGGAGGAAGAATGGTGTGGGGGGGGGGGGCAGAAAACCAAATCAAAAAAGATAAAAACAAAACATAATGATGACTCGGACAAAATGACAATTTTTTTGTGTTCACACAAGAATTCCATGTTATGTAAGCTGAAATACAACAATTTTCGGCTCGCTCGCTGCGCTCGCTCTCTAAATTTTATATAGAAGAAGAAGGTGAGAACAAAATGTGATGATGGCGCGGACAAAATGACAATGTCTATTGTGTTCACACATGTCATTTTATGTTAAGGAGGCAAAATGTTTCACGGAGCAGCGGCTGCAATTTCTTTCGTTCTGAAGCGATCGCCAATTGGATCAAAAGGAGGCGCCAACGGTTTCAAAAATACGGGGGGGCGCCAAAAAAAAATCAAACAAGATAAGAACAAAACGTAATGATGACGTGGAAATATACACATTTCGGCTCACTCACTCGTACTAATTTAGAGTATTTCTTCAAGTCCTCAGTTTGTTGGTAAAAATCGTTATCTATAAGGCCGTCACTATATCTTGATTAGAATTGTAAGATTTGATAAGCAAAAAATGACAAGAGTTCCATGTTTTGTAAGCTGAAATACAAAAATTTTCGGCTCGCTCGCTGCGCTCGCTCGTCTCGCCAAAATTTATCAAAACAAAAAGGAGATAAAAACAAAACGTAATGATGACGCAGAAATATACAAATTTCGGCTCACTCACTCGTACTAATTTAGAGTATTTTTTCAAGTCTTCAGTTTGTTGGTAAAAATCGTTATCTATAAGGCCGTCACTATATCTTGATTAGAATTGTAAGATTTGATAAGTAAAAAATGACAAGAGTTCCATGCTTTGTAAGCTGAAATACAAAAATTTTCTGCTCGCTCGCTGCGCTCGCCCGCCAAAATTTATCAAAACAAAAAGGAGATGAGAACAAAACGTCATGATGACGCGGAAATATACAAATTTCGGCTCACTCGCGCGTACATGGGGGACATTTCATGAAGCAATTTGTCAGATATCTCGTCTGACAAACTGTTAAAAGCTACTGAAATCCTTGCTTCTGATTGGCTGAGAGCAAATTTTGTCCGACAAGTTGTCGGACAAAATGCTTCATGAAATGCCCCCCTGATTTAGAATATTTTTTAAAGTACTCAGTTTCTTGGTATAGATAAATCGTTATCTATAAGGCCGTCACTATCTTGATTAGAATTGTAAGATTTGATAAGCAAAAAATGACAAGAATTACATGTTTTGTCAGCTGAAATACAAAAATTTTCGGCTCGCTCGCTGCGCTCGCTCGCCAAAATTTATCAAAATTCATTACATTTAAATCACTTTCAAAAGACCCCTTTTAAGGGCTTGAAAAGCATATCATGTGGACTTTGCTTAAAGTCCCTACCGGGACCGGGTTGGGGTTGAACGCTAGTCTTTTTCAGAAATTAGGGACGCAATTTTCGCGCTTGCCCCGGGCGCCGTTTTCCCTAGATACGCCACTGTTGCCGGGCAACTGTGGCTGTAGTGCCCTGGTTGTTTACAAGAGCGGCATTTGACAGGATTTTGGCACGTTGAAGCATGATTGATGCCCCGAGTCGAGACATTTGGAACACACGGCTGTACTTTCATGCTTCTCTGGCTGACCAGCATGGAAAACTCTCGTACGAAAAGTATTGCCTATGGTCAAGAATCTAGGGAGGGGTTTGCTGGGGGGGGGGGGGGGTCAATGTACACAATCCGATCACCGTTCAGGCAGGTTGTCAAGCGACCACCGACACGAAGCTGTTGACGTGTTATCTCTCCTCGAATCGTACACTTCAAGCTTTCGAGCTTGGACTTGATGAGTTCATCCCCCAACGAAAGTGGTAGATCTTTGATGAGCACTCGTGTCATATGCTCATCTTTTGCTTTATGTTGCTCATGTTGCTGCCAGTAATTGCCAGCAGTTGCGCCCGGTGCGCCCCCTTCATTTCCAAAGCGAAAAAATATAGCTACAAACCGCAGTTGGGGATTGTAAAATATCAAAATTTTGAAGCTCGCTCGCTCCGCTCGCTCGCATTTAGTAATGTTATGCAATTCTCTTCTTTTTTTCTTTTTACAAAAAGTCCCTCCGTGGGAGGGGTATCCCCCTCCTGCACCTTCTCCCGCTCGGTTGCATGCTTCGCTCCCTCGCCGAGGATCTCACACCGTCACATAATGTACCCCCGTAATAGTCCTTCATAGTATTTTTATTTTTACTATGCTCTGTGTCAAACAGGCGTTCAAAGAACCAGTCATGACTCAGTCAGTTTGAGATAACATTCCATGTGAATGATACTATGGCTTTTATTCTCCCAGCTGCCATACTGCAAACTGCCGGCCAAGGGCATTGCCAGATCTTTTTAGCATTCCACAATACGCGTTACCATAGTTGCGTATACAAGTGAGGCGCATATTGACAATGACACGCGCGTGAACTGCGCATATGCTTAACACATTATTACATCCCTCCTTTCATATAAAAAGAGAGTACTTGAGGCGTTTCACAAATATACATTACTTGTAGCATTTCTACCACGTTCATTTCTAACTTTGAATTGGATATCAAAAACTCGAAACCTTTGCCAAAATAAGGTTGAATACATGTATGTAAATACAATCATATCAGTTATAAGCACTGAACATTTAGCATGCATATACTGGAATAGCATTCGTGCAACATGAAACTGTAACAACGCCTTTAACACTGTGCATGAGAAATTTGTATCACACAACGTGTTTACTTGAGCAGGAATATAATCAATCATACTGGAAATGTACACAATTTCAATACAGCATGCACACAGCTATCTTCAATAATTACATATGACTTAACTTCACTCTTTTGAACTTCTTTCATTTTTTTTTAAAGTTACTGTGTGAATACATGTTTTAATTGAAATTAACATGCAAGCTTAATCATTGATGTTTTCAAACGCTTTCGTCAGACATTTCAATATATGTGGCTTAAGAAACCATTTTGCGAGTTATATGTTGTAGATATTGTGCAATCCATATTACTTATTCTGATACAGAATGTATTCTATCAAGTCCTGTTAATTGCTAGACAAATTCCTGTAAATTATACGTCTCTTGGATGAACACCATGGCCCGTATTCTACTGTAGACCAAGGTTTAAATCCATTTTAGACGCACCTATGGTTTAGCTAGACCCGAGGTTTAATCTTGTATTCTGCTAGCGAGGTTTAGTTAAACCCCAAGTCTATTTCGGGTTTAGATTAAACGCGAAATAGTCTTGGGTCAAGCCACCATGGTTCCCTCAGTGGAACAAGAAACTCTTCCTTTCTGAGTACTTGTTCCACAAATCCACTTAAATTCATTATTGGCAGTGTATCAGGCACATATGAGTGTGACTTTCTTGGACTGTGAATAGTTTTTACGGGTATTTATGTCGAATAAGGGCATGCTGTATTTTTGCTTGCGATGACTCGTAAAGCACTGTACATTACTATACTGTACCTCCCCTTGTTTGTGTACGTGTGCGGCGCACATCACAGGATACATGGTAAGCGTAGCGCTATTTATTCCTTTCTGGCTAGCTAGCTTTGAATGGTCAGTCGCCGCCAGCAGAGCCATCGCGCCGCGCCGGCCGGCGGCACGGTTGCTGTGTGCGCTGGATTGGACATGGCTGTTTATGTCGATCGAATCGTGAATTCGGAATGGATAGGAGGTTGATCAAACCTGGACCTTGATTGAGGTAGGAAATTGCATAAAAGCTTTTCTCCGAAGGCGTGCACTTAAGCACCCGAAAGATATTGTCAATTAATAAAAATGGAAACCATAGAAATAAATTTAGAAATAGTCGAGGCCTAGTCTAGGGGCCTATACTGTCTCAATATCATTAGAAGTAGATTTTACCTACCACATAACCTAACTTTAAGATCTAACGTCAGTCCTAACGTTACAATTGTAGTCTATCTATTCGAATAGGTCTAACGTTATAGGTAAATACTAGGTTCTCTAGTCTATGCCTAGATCGACCTCGGGCTCTACTCTCCAGACCCCCTAACTGTTACAGAGTTCTTTGTCTAGTCTTCAGGTTATTTTCATCGTAAGGTCTAGACTAACGCTATATCAGTACAGGCAGTACTACTAGGTAGTACAAGTAGTATTTCTAGATATCGAGTCTCTTCTATAGATGCGAAGAGTAGTGCTTGTCTAGCTTGCAGATATAATACTCTTTGCTTCTAACGTTTAATAGTAAGTGCACAAGTACACGTAGGCGTATCTCGTGTGTACACGCGTGTGGCCGGCAAAGCTAGCTGCTGTATCCAGTCAGCAGCCGCTCGTTTTGTGCCATTTGTCCTGGTACCCTTACTACCAGTCATCGTTTGATAGACTCGATTTAAACTCGAAATAAACCTCCTCCTTGGTAGGTTTAATTTAAACCCAATTTAGACTATACAGCTGGACTTAGTAGAATACAAATTAAACCTGGGCTTAAACCTTGGTCTAAACTGGTGGTTTAAACACAGGTTCAAACCCAAAAAATCCACTTTAGACCCAGGCGTGGGTTTAAACTCGGGTCTAAGTTTTTAGCAGAATACGGGCCCATAAGTGTAGAACTGTACAAACTCATCAGATACAATGTCTAAACCAAGTTATTACCACTGTTAAACCAGTGTATAAGTTATTAATGCTCAATTAGACGATCAGGCTTCTTGATCAGGCGTCCTGATCTGGTGCGGTAAGCTTTGTTTGCTTGTCAATTTCACGTGTTGTCATGTTGCTTCGAGGAAGTAAAAGTCTGCTGTCTTCCTGATCATCTGGAAATTGATCTGCAAATCGAACACGCTTTTGTTGCATTCTAAGACTATGCAGGTGTCTTCTGTTGCGGCGTAGAACACCTCCGTTGGGGGTTTGCACAAAGTATGATCTGGGTTCCTGGCATTGTCCAATTACTGTTGCAGGATTCCATGTTCCAGATCCATGATCAAGCATTGTGACCTTCTGACCCACAGAGAGTGGTGGTAATTCTCGAACACCCTTGGAGTCAAAGTCTCGTTTCTGTTTCTCTTGTCGATTTTGAAGTTTCTCGCTGACATCATCATGGTATGATGAGTTGCTCATCTTTACGGGTAGGTCACTCCGAAATTTCCTCCCCTGTAGTAGTTCTGCTGGTGAAGGCAAACTACTGTCAATTGGTGTTGTTCGCAAACACAACAGGGCAAGATGTGAATCACCTCCAGACAGTTTCACTTTCCCCAGTGTCGATTTGACTGTCTGTATCGCTCTTTCTACAAATCCATTGCTCTGTGGATAGTGTGGGCTTGATGTCACATGTTCAATGTTCCACTCATCAGTGAACTGCTTGTATTCTCTGCTGGAGAATTGGGGTCCATTGTCACTGACAATTCTCATAGGAATGCCTTGCTCGCTGAAAATGTTCTTTGAGATCTGAACAATTTTCGAGCTATTGCAGCTACCACTGATCTTCCGGACGATAGGGAACTTCGACCAATAGTCAGTCACTATGAGATACTCATCACCGTCAAAGTGGAAAAGGTCCCTTCCAACTGATTCCCACGGATGTCTGGGAACATCGTGTTGAAGGAGTGGTTCTTTCTGTTGAGCATTCTGTAGCTCGTTGCATGCTCTGCAAGACCTCACCATATTCTCAATGTCCTTGGATAGTCCATCCCAGTAGACACATGTCTTCGCTCTGAGCTGTGTCTTTGTCGTTCCTTGGTGGCCTGCATGAAGTTTCTGCAAAACCTTCTGCTGCATAGGCTTGGGCATGAAGATTCTTTCCCCCTTCATAATGAGACCATCCTCGACTGTCAAGGAGTCCCGACACGACCAGTAGTGACGCACCTCTTTGGGGACTTTCTTCACATCTTCAGGCCAATTACACCTGTGTGGATGACTTCCTTCAGTGTTCTGAGGTCACTGCATCTGTCTGTCTCTTCTTGTAGCTGTCTTAGCTTAGTGGGAGACATATATAGATTGCATGGATTGTCTTGTCGAATTCCATAGCTGGTTGTTTCTCTGGATTGATCCTAGACAAACCATCTGCCAAGGCAACTTGTGGTCCTGGTTAGTACACGAGCTCAAAGTCGTACGGTTGCAGACGGAGAAGCATCCGTTGCAGTCTAGGTGGAGTGTTGGCCAGATTCTTCCTATGGATACTTTCCAATGGCTTGTGATCAGATTCCACTGTGAATCGTGATCCGTACACGTATGTGTGGAACCTTGTGCAGCCAAACACAACTGCTAACATTTCTCTCTCGATGTTTGCGTATCGACTCTCGGTCTCTGTCAATGCTTTGCTTGCGAAAGCAACTGGTTTCCCCTCCTGGAGTAAAGCGGCTCCAAGTCCTCTGGTGGAGGCATCTACTTGTATTGTAGTGTGCTTCGAGGGGTCAAAGTACGTCAAAGTACACATGGATGACACTAGAGACTTAATGTGCTCGAATGACTTCTGGTGTGATGGCGTCCATTGCCATTCACTGTCCTTCCTAGTCAACGTTCGTAGGTTCTCCGCATTCTCTGCGAGATTTGGGATGAAGGGAGACATGTACTGCACCATCCCAAGGAACTGCTGTAACTCTTTCAAGCAACTACGTGTAGGAAGGTTGGTGATGTCTGCAATCTTTGCAGGATCTGGGTGTACACCTTCTTTGTCATAGAGACAACCGAAGAACTTCACCTGTGATATCTTTATATCACATTTGTCTGCATTGAAGACAAGTCCATACTTCCGTCCAACAGTCATGAGGTTGTGGAGGGCTTTGTCATGTTCTGCCTCATTCTTCCCAAAGACAACTATGTCATCAGCAATGCCGATAGTACCTGGACACTGCTCAAGGATTTGATCCATCTTCTCCTGGAATATGTCCACCTTCACTTTCAGGGTATGATTTCCTGGAGTGTCCTTCAAGTGAATGTTTAGAGTGGCAAAAATCTCATCACGTTCCACCGGAACACTGTCAACCTGCACATCGCCGACTGTGATAGATTCAAATGTCATTTCCTCAAACCCTCTCTCAAGATCATCTTGGCTTGCAATAGGATGAAGATCCCTTGTTGAGGCTGGGCTACGGATTCTACTGCGTCCCCTTGAACCTCCTTTGTGAGAGCTACCTGTGTGTGCTCTGTCTTCTTTACTGTGTCTCGACTGTGAAGATCTGCATTGCTTCTTCCAGTGTCCTGTCTTACCACATTTGTGACACTTTGATTTGAATGCAGGACATTTCTTTGGTGGATGTCGCAATCCACAATTCCTACATGGCTTTGATTTGTGCACTTCTTGCACCGAGGCTATATCCAGACTGTGCAGTTGATTCATATGGGAGTCACTGGCCTCGTGTGTCCTGGCAATCGTTGCAGCTTCATCCAGCTTCAATTTTTCGTCCTTGCTGAGTAGTACCTTTTGTACTTCGGAATATCTGATTCCTGCAATCAAGACTTCAATAATCCTCTCCTCGATTGTTGCATCAGTCTTGAAATTGCACTTTCCCTTACGAAAAAGTCCTGTGGTACTCCTGTGGTAATTACCACAGGACGGTACCACAGGACAGTACCACAGGACAGTACCACAGGAAAGTACCACAGGAAAGTACCACAGGAATTGTCCTGTGGTATTTTGGGACATACCACAGGACAGTACCACATGAATTCCTGTGGTATTTTGGAACGTACCACAGGGCAGTACCACAGGAAAGTACCACAGGACCGGTACCACAGAACAGTACCACAGGACAGTACCACAGGAATTCCTGTGGTATTTTGGGACGTACCACAGGGCAGTACCACAGGACTAGTACCACAGAACAGTACCACAGGAACTGTCCTGTGGTATTTTGGGACAGTACCACAGGACAGTACCACAGGTCGATCATTACCACACAGCATTACCACAGGGCTGTACCACACAGCATTTCCATGGTACCACAGGAGAGTACCACACAGGATAGATCGAAAAAAAAAATCTGGGAGAATTTTAGCCACATATCAAGGAATATTCCTGATAGGTGAGTGATGGATTTCAGGACAAACATGGCCCTACTTAATAACCTGTCCTACTCCTAACATATAACCTCAAACGAGAGTCTAATGGCCAAGTGCCAATCTAGTCCTATAATAGATCTATATAGTCATATTCTATTCCTAGGTAGCCATCAACCCTATCAGTACATATATATATGGCCGTCTATCCGTAAAGCATTAAGGCATGGTTACTAACTCGATTATACTCTATTATCAAGATATGAAATTACACTTTCATAACAATATTTATGATATTGGGAATAACATAACATAATTAGATAATCTTTCATAAAGTTCAAAGTAAGTTCCATCATTAATACTTTGACTTTTTAAGTCATATATGTATTTTCTAAAATCTAGAGTGCTTTTTATGAATATTCATGAGCTATGTAAAAATTTGTACCACAGGAGTACCACAGGAGTACCACAGAAGTCCTTATGAAATTTCTCATGCTTTACATCAGCACTTTCACTAAATAGGTAATACTGTAGGAGTATAGGACAGGATAAGTAATGGCAAATCAATTGTTATAATTCACAGCATAACTCATCTATCAATTAATTGAGGAATATTAATATGTGCTTTTTTGTTTGTATTTTTGTTATAAATTTCATTTGATTCTGCCTTACAATTTTCCTGTGTGGTACTCCTGTGTGGTACTGCTGTTTGATATTCTCCTGATGTGATAGTCCTCTGGTATAAAATGTTAAGAAAAAAAAAGAATATCCTGTAGCATTTTTATGTGGTACTTACGTTAATTTGCTGTGTGGTACTTCTGTGTGGAATAGCACCATATTATGATTTTCCTGTGGGATTTTGGACAGTTCCTGTGGTACTCTCCTGTGGTATACATCGAAAATTACCACAGGAATTCCTGTCGTACTGTCCTGTGGTACGTTCCAAAATACCACAGGACAAGTCATGTGGTACTGTCCTGTGGTACTATCCTGTGGTACTTTCCTGTGGTACTGTCCTGTGGTACTGCCCTGTGGTACGTTCCAAAATACCACAGGACAAGTCGTGTGGTACTGTCCTCTGGTATGTCCCAGACTACCACAGGACAAGTCGTGTGGTACTGCCTTGTGGTACTATCCTGTGGTACTATCCTGTGGTACTGCCCTGTGGTACGTCCCAAAATACCACAGGACAAGTCGTGTGGTACTGTCCTGTGGTACTATCCTGTGGTACTTTCCTGTGGTACTGTCCTGTGGTACTGTCCTGTGGTATTGTCCTGTGGTACTGTCCTGTGGTCCGTCCCAAAATACCACAGGACAAGTCGTGAGGTACTGTCCTGTGGTAATATCCTGTGGTACTGGCCTGTGGTATGTCCCAAAATACCACAGGACAATTCCTGTGGTACTGTCCTGTGGTATGTCCCAAAATACCACAGGACAAGTCGTGTGGTACTGTCCTGTGGTACTGTTCTGTGGTACGTCCCAAAATACCACAGGACAAGTCGTGTGGTACTGTCCTGTGGTACTATCCTGTGGTACTTTCCTGTGGTACTGTCCTGTGGTACTGCCCTGTGGTACGTCCCAAAATACCGCAGGACAATTCCTGTGGTACTGTCCTGTGGTATGTTCCAAAATACCACAGGACAAGTCGTGTGGTACTGCCCTGTGGTACTGTCCTGTGGTACGTCCCAAAATACCACAGGACAAGTCGTGTGGTACTGTCCTGTGGTACTTTCCTGTGGTACTGCCCTGTGGTACGTACTTTCCTGTGGTACTGCCCTGTGGTACTGTCCTGTGTTACGTCCCAAAATACCACAGGACAAGTCATGTGGTACTGTCCTGTGGTACTGTCCTGTGGTACGTCCCAAAATACCACAGGACAAGTCGTGTGGTACTGTCCTGTGGTACTGTCCTGTGGTATACTGCCCTGTGGTACTGTCCTGTGGTACGTCCCAAAATACCACAGGACAAGTCGTGAGGTACTGTCCTGTGGTACTATCCTGTGGTACTGTCCTGTGGTACGTCCCAAAATACCACAGGACAATTCCTGTGGTACTGTCCTGTGGTACGTACTATCCTGTGGTACTTTCCTGTGGTACTGTCCTGTGGTACATTCTAAAATACCACAGAACAAGTCGTGTGGTACTGTCCTGTGGTACTATCCTGTGGTACTTTCCTGTTGTACTCTTCTGTGGTACGTCCCAAAATACCACAGGACAATTCATGTGGTACTGTCCTGTGGTACTGTTGTGTGGTATACGACCCAAAATACCACAGGACAATTTGTGTGTATACTGTCTTGTGGTACTGTCCTGTGGAACTTTCCTGTGGTAGTGTCCTGTGGTACTGCCCTGTGGTACATCCCAGAGTACGACACGAGCCTGTGACACAGTACCACACAGTTCCTGTGTTAACATATGTTTGTGTGGTACATTGTGTGGTACCAACCACTACCACAGGGAGTACCACATGAGCCTGTAAAACAGTACCACACAGTTCCTGTGGTAACATTTATTTATGTGGTACATTGTGTGGTACTGACAAGTACTACAGGGAGTACCCTACAAGCCTGTGGTACAGTACCACACAGTTCCTGTGGTAACATTACAAGTGTGTGGTACATTGTGTGGTACCGACAAGTACCACAGGGAGTACCACAGGACTTTTTTGTTAGGGTTGCTGCTTTCGTGCGGCACCTCAGAATAAAGTCATCTACGGTCTCTGTTGCCCCCTGCCTGTATCTCTGGAATTCTAACCTGTGGATCCGAAAATTCTCCTGGGGCTCTATTTGGGCAGAAAATGCCTCCCAAATATTCTTTGGATCCTTGAGTTGTTCTTCAGACAGCTTCCATGTGTTGAACATGCGAAGACCTTCTGTTCCTGACCACCTAGGATAATGTAAGTGTGCTGTTCTTCTTCTTGAACTTTCTTAATTGCGAACCATAAACCAGCAACCTGTTTGAATTCTCGCAATGCTTGCGAACGTTCGGGGTTGGACCAGTCCATTCTGGGACACAGTAGACCCACTTGCCATGATGTATTAAATCCTGTAACAATTATCTCTCTAAAGAAATGTCATACTATTACTCCAATAGCAATTTTGACTTGTTACATATGTTACAGATCACGTGCAAATACCTGAACTGTCATGCAAGCGAACGTACGGTAAACATTTTTTCAGTTTACACATATAACTGTAGACCAATTTACGTATACGCGTAAATTCCACAATAGATCTATGCATTCAGAGCAATTCTGCATACGACCATAGCATAGCCTTAGTGAATAGCACGCTCTAGACTACTAGTTTCGGATTCTTTAGTCTAGACAAACCAGATTTGCATCATATGTATCGACAATTCACAATAACATCAAACATGGCAATCATAAATGAAATGAATAAATCAAACTCAAGTTCGTAGAATTAGAGATTCTTCACGAGCCCAGTTTCATTACTCAGTCCATCATCGCCGATAAACTATCCAGATTTTTTGCTGCTAGTTCCTGGAACTGCTCTGGATTTCACTGCATAGCGTTCATTCGAAAATAAACTCTAAGCTAGGTTTAACACGATCCTATTCAGTTCAGAGTCAGACTTACAGCTTGTATTTCAGTGATGAACTTGGTATTCAACCTGTGAGTTATAATGCAATGGTTAGCGTTAAATGTAGCTTATCGGTCAGTTCAATAACTCACGTAACTCCAGATTGCGTGTTTGTTATCAGGCTCTTAATTCTTGCAATTTAACATATCGCATTGAGTAGATAGGTCATCACATCCTCCTAGGTCGCCCAGTCACCGTTGTCACTACTGTAGTAGGCCTGCGGACGGTCATTTCTGCAACGTGTGATGTGTAGCAAGAGAAATCACTCCCGGTCGCCTCCGAGGAGTCAGCACTAACATTCAGCTCTCATCCAGACGTCGATCAGCTACGGTAGTTTGAACATCCGGTTCTGTCCTCAGTCATCTCTGGTAGATATTGACATCTGGGGTGGTATTCTGAGGTCGTAATTATAAGTCTGTAATTAACTTCGTGATTAAATCGTGAAGTTAATAGGCCCTTAATCATGGGCAAAATCGGTATTCTGAGGACGTAATTAAGGTATGATTAAGTCCCCTGTAATTATCTTAGGTCCCTCCCATCTAATTGTTATTCCATCCAATCAGACGTGTTGTTAGAAGCCAAAATGATGATTACACGCTCAAATATGTATATGCCCTCAATGCGCGCTCCTCCACGCCCCCTTAATTACAACCCAAGAGCACCGTGCGCACACTCCGGTATTTGACCCCTCACCTACGCACGCGAAGATCTCAACCTCTTTGCTCACATAAAATGACAAAATTCCTCGAAGATCGGCTATATTTCTTTTTTTCTCTGATCTACGGATACCATGATAACAAGATTCAACCCCTCCTCGGTTACCGTAGACGGTAAGAATCGTTGTGGCAGAGAAAACACGATGTAATGCGTGATATCGGAGTAGTTAATGACACTCTTTGGTATCATTAAGTTTTCCATTAACTTTCATACTTAATTACACCCTCAGAATACCGATTCGTAATTAACTATCTAAGTCCTCTCAGAGGTGCACGAGCATTGATACGCGCAAACGCGTAGGTCCTTCCCGCGAAAACGCTTGTTGCTATGGTAGTTAATATACCCCCTACTTAATCATGCTCTCAGAATACCAATTCGGTAATTAAGTGCTAATCAGACACTTAATTAGCTCTCAGAATACGGCCCCTAGTTCTGATTTCGACCTCTAGGCTAGGTCTAACTCGAAGTAACAGTTAGAATCTATTCAATAGACTCGATCCATGTCCGTCTCACATGTAGACACTGTAGGGTTGGGGGTACCACGTATCGTCACCCTAAGGGTCTGTAGCTTGTTTATTCTAAAAATATAATACAAATCCGCCTAATTCTTACCTCAAATATGCCATAAATACTGCAGTGTTGAATGTCGTGACCGTCTCGTTGATTATGAATCTCCGTTTTAAAATAGCGCAATTTTAGTGCGTGCGTTCCGTTTTCTTCGCGCAGCTAAAAAGGGAACCTTGCGATCGGCACCCCCTCCCCTCCATAGGTAGCCTAATACACGTGAATTTCACAGGCCATAGGTAATAATACACGTGAATTTCACAGCCATGCGTCGTTACTGAGCGGATGTGTAATTTTTAGCTTGGTTTGTTTGAGTTTGATTTTCGTTTCTTCGTTTTTATTGTTTTTATAGCTAATGACACTTAATCCCGCGCGTACTTTTTCGTTCTATACGCAAACAGCCATGATACGCAGGGTGCCGATGGGAAGTGCTGCCAGAACCAGGGGTGCGAATTGTTTTTGGCGATTTTGTTCTTTGTTGTTGGTGTTGTTTTTTTTTTTGTCCCTGGTGCAAAAAAAAAAAATATATATATATATATATAGAAAAGAATAATCATTTAGCGTCCGGCGTGCGTTTTTTTTTAAGACGGTACAGATTGGGGCATGGCGCGTGTTAAACCTATGGGAAAAACGTTGGGTTAGGGTTTTTGGTTATGGTTATGGTTAGGGTTAGGGTTGGGGTTAGGGTTAGGGTTAGGGTTTGATGGTTAGGGTTAGGATTAGGATTAGGGTTAGGTTTAGGGATAGGGTCCCCGATAGATTTTTTAGTTTCCCCAATCTGTGCCGTCTAAAAAAAACACGCGTCCGGCGTTGAGGTCGCTCGCAGACTGAAGTTTTGTTTTGTTTGTTTTTTGTTTTTTTTTAAGGATCTGAAGGGGGGTGCGTTCGCACCCAACGCACACCCCCCCCCCCCCCCCCCCCCCCCGGTGACGCCCATGGGGAGGTGCCACCTCCCTGAATATATCCTGAATATATCCTGTCGCACCAGAATACCAAAGTACGATGACAACTACAAACATGTATCTGATACCGTACGCATACCCATACAGGACTCGATAAGTAATAGGCCTTGCGGGTATCCTCTCCCACGCGACGAAAGGGGAGATTTTGCGTTTTCAGAATTAAAATCAGCGATCTGGAGCAACTAGTTTCGGTGAAATATTTAGACGATATCTAATCACACAAGAAGAAAAAAAAAATACTGCTGTAAGGTCGCACCCCACACTGCTATTTTTCACAAGGGTGTTATGCCCCCCTACTCCGGAAAGTCAGAGGTGCCAGCATGCACCCTTGCACTCCTCCTCCTCCCCCTACCACCGCACCGCCAACCCCGTGTGTTCCCTATGTTTAAGCCTAATTTGTTAGAGCTCGCTCGCTCGCTAGTAAACGTACCAATATAAAATGTGTAATAATCACGACTAGAATCTACTACCTAGTACAGTTCCTATTCCCTCTCCTCAGCTTGAACGGATAACAATGACGATGAGTACCGTAATTCATCTAAGTGTATTAACCATTGGGCTCCTCTTTTCGAGTGTATTTGTCTCGGGAGAGCGTAAATTGCTCCTTGCTAATGTGGTGAGTGATTTATGAGCTAGGAGAATGTGCTGAGAATCGTGTTTCGATTGCTAGTAACAGTGTCCGTTTTAACCCTGGACTCTTTTGTTGGTCTCACAGCGGAAACTCGCATATGTACAGTCCCACACGCTGGTATTCATGTGGGTCAATCCATGTCAAAACAACCGATGCACACCTGGCGCTCAAGCGCAAGGGCTCGTCACCCGACCCCCTCCGTTTTCTTTAAAATAATTGTACCAAATGTTCCCCAAAGTGTCTTACGGAAAATACCAAAATATTTTTGCCCAAAGGTCAATTGGTTGCTAAGATACAGCCTCACATAGCAACCGATGCGCATTCCACAAAATTAGTTAAAAGAATATTACTAATATTACTTAATTAGGCCTACAATGTGTTACTGTTTAGACTCCCTAGAGGCTAGTGCCAGTAGTGGATAGAGCTAGAGTAACTAACGTGCCCAAAAGTTTTGTAAATTTTACACTTTAACTACGAATTTCGTGATATGAAACTAGTTTCAAAATAGATGAAGTCTCGGGTGTATCTTGGTAGTTTTGGAACATTGTGTCACTTGTGTGTCAATATAATGACATTCCACATGCATATTTAAGATTTGACCGAAAGATCGGTCTGTATCTGTCCGTCGGGGAATGTTCCGCGGAGACTGCGTCTGGCTTCATGGATCCCCTCCACGGAGGACAGCGTTAATGGCAAAATATAAAAGAGTCCTCCGGACAGACGGATCTTTCTGTCTAATTTAAGAATATGAATAGTATTTTCGTGTGTCAACATCGGTATCACCCATAAGAATCGTGCAGCTGTACCAATCATGGCACAGTGCTGTCTGGAGGAATGGCTGACACTAACAGGCTGCATCTTTCAAACATGATTGCCTATCATGATATATACTGTAGGCCCTACAAAGCTATGAATTATTTGTTAGCTTCACTGTGTCAGAGAATACTAGGCTGTACAGCCGTATACTGTACAATCATGGCACTATACCAATCATGGTCTTGTTACTCATGATAGGCATTTTTGATTGCCTGTTCTGTTACTGTAACCATGGACCTACTACAGCTACACATGGACATTCATCACTCGTTAATTAATTTGTGCACCTGTTTCTGTCAAAAGCGTCACAAAAATATTTTCAACATACTTTCCTGCTTTGATCCAGTCTTGTCCGCCGACAGCCAGCCTGGATAAAAACAAGAGGGCGCTTTCAGATATCTAAAAACTACTGTATACGCTATAATTTTCGCGTACATAAATTTTCGCGAATTGCCGCTGTCACACATTTTCGCGAGTGGTTAAATTCGCGATTGGGGGACCACAGAAAATATGAAGTGGCAAAGAAAGTGTGAATTTTCAACTTACTAGCATATAAGAATGATACTAGTTATACACTGCATGAAAAAGACTTGCCAAACTGTGCGAACTACTTGTAGTAAGTTAGAATTCAACATTTTTGAAGTGGTTAAGTCCATCGCGCTAGATTTCTGACGATCGAGTGGTCCCCTTGCGATAATGGATTGGCTCTCTACAGTATTCGTAAGTAGACGTGCACGTGCGTAAACAAGCTTACGGTTATAGCCAGTATGGTCTGTTCGGTAAGCCATGACATGGTATTCTAGTACTGGTACTGAAATGTTCGTATCATCAAGGCAAGGGATTCATTTTGGAAGGTAATATTTTCGCGTGTTGTTAATTTCGCGAATAGCTCCCGACTCGCGAAATTCGCGAAAATAAAACCCCCGCGAAATATATAGCGTATACAGTACATGCGCAGAAGATAATCTCGTAAATCAAGAAAAATGCATGTGCAGTTGTAGTGTAAATTGCAAAATCATCGCTAAGGGCTCGGTCACACTGCCCAAAAGTCGCGTAAACGCATGAATCACGCAAGAAATTTGGTTTTGCGTGCTTGTCCGTCGAGAATTTTTGCTGATTTTCGGGAGGAAAATTAGGGCAAGTCCAAGATAACATGCGCGTTACGTATGGGACATTCAGAGACTTTTATGACCTGAAAAATAGTGTTAATGGCTTTTGATCATATTAAACTTTATCATGGTGATTGATATCTAGGAGAAGTATAATCATGCAAAAAATGGAGAAAAATGACCTTCACAATTATATTCTAGAAGAGAAAATATGTGCCGTTACGTATGGGACCAGAAAAATTTTGTTTTTTTGAACATTTTTTTCAACCTCAAAACTCTCTGAAAGTATTTCATTCTACAACTTGTAAATCACTGTGATGAAAGTCACAACACTCAAGATTATCACAGGTAAGTTTCGTGTCATAAGGCAAAAATTTTTAATTACAGGTTCTAATTAAAGACAGACATGACGTGTTACGTATGGGACAGTTACGTATGGGACAGTTTGTCCCCCATTCATTTAGTGTGTGAAGAACCATGTTTATGGGTATTTTGCATAATTATTGAAGTAAAATCAGTTGAAACTACTCAAATACTGATCCAGATTGTCAAGGAAACAATATTCCCCAAATATTCACCATCCTAATCATATTCAATCATATTTTTATATTTTTATGACCAACGTGAGTATGTATGCCCTTTGTCCCCCATTCGTTTAGTGTGTGGAGAGACATGTTTATGGGTATTTTGCAAAGTAATTTTGCAAAATACCCATAAACAAATTTTTGCATAATTATTGAAATTGAATCAGTTGAAACTACTCAAATACTGATCCAGATTGACAAGGGAACAATATTCCCCAAATATTTACCATCATAATCATATTTAATCATATTCTATATTTTTATGACCAACCTGAGTATGTATGCCCTATTTTTATCAGGATAGTTACTACTGAAAAATTGAATAGTTTAAAGTGTTTACTTCCATTGATAAAGGGCAGTGTGCCATTTCGTTTCAATAAAAAACAACTTGACACAAGAAATATTAATTTTTATAAATAAGCAATACCTGCTGCGTGGAACCCCAGTGATCGAGTAGATATATGATGTCTGTCTAGCAGTCAGGTCATTGATTCGAGTCACACCTCAGTATGTATACCCATGAGTTTTGTCGTGGCTATTATTGAAACCTGAATAAGGACAATTTGTGTATCACTTGCAATAAAAAAAAAAATCATTTTACTTTATATTCTTTTTAAATATTTATATCACAACCATTTCAAATTGGATCTCCATCACTAAACTTTGAATTCCTCTAGTCTTAGGGTTGTATGCTCTTTAGTAATTCATATAATTGGTTTCCAATCATCTCATTAAATGTTGAAAACTGAATCCCCATTTCTGCAAAAAACTATACCATCCCTTTAATGCTGATTTTTCATGGTGTATTTTGCCATTTTCCCCTCCCCCTTTCTGAAAATTGTTCAGTCAAGTACATGTATTGTTTAAAGTGTCTATAACTCAAAAAGTAGCTACAATGTTAGGATGCTTTCTTCAGGATGATTGACCATTTGTGTACTGAGAGACCTTCCCAGCTAGCTACATGCATTCACATGCATTATGTATGAGGATGTCCCATACGTAACGCATTTGTCCCATACGTAACATTATTTCAATGCCTAATAAAAGATATTCCTTTTACTGTTTTTTCTTTTTTCTATGGTATTTAATTTCTCTAAACAATAAATTAGAACTTTCCAAAAGGGCATTAATATAACCTTAGCAATTTCAGAAAAAACCTAAAAAAATGACCTCAATTTGTTACGTATGGACATCTCATGATAGGACACGAGCTAATTTGCATAATCATTTGCATAATCCCTAAATTTTCATACCAAGTTTAACTATTTGATGAACTTCTTATGTCCACATATTAATCAAATATCATTTGCTTTCCTTTGAATTAATATGAATTTTTATAAATGTCCCATACGTAACGCTGTGTTTCACATTTATGCAAATGAAGCCCTTGAAATTTGCATAAATTTACATAATATAATTTTTTCCTCCATGGAAATCAAAACTTCAACTCATTAAGCTTCAAAATGATACCAAACATGTCAATATTGAGCAAAGATGAAATTTTGCCTTCTGAGGGGACCTTATCTTGGACTTGCCCATTACCGATGAATTGCGCAAGAACTACGGAAATATCACGCAAAAATCACTAACAAACCACGCATTTTCAGCGCATAGGCACGCAAAGGCCCAAATAGGGGGAATACGTGGTTGTGCGCGACGACTGAGGTCCATGGTAAACCACGCATTATCACTAATGAACTGCGTATGAATCATGCATTATTTGCACATGAACGCGATAGCCGCAACATTTTCCCGAATGATCACTGATATTTCACGCATATTTCACGCATTGTCCACATAAGAACGCTGCAAACCAGGCAAAAATTTCGTAAAACAGCGCAATACGCGTAAAATTTTACGCAAAGCCGAGTTTTGAGCTGCCCAAAACCTGGCCAAGGCCCGGTTACATTACCCAAAAGTCGTGTACAATTGCATGAACCATGTAAAAAATTTGAGCCTTACGCAAAACATGCGCGGTTTGCGCATTTCATGAGTTTGTCTGATGTGGAGGTGACACGACATATGCTCCTGCGACAAATGCTCCGAGGACAATTACTCCGAAAAATGCGACAAATGCTCCGCAACATTTGCTCCGCGACAAATGCTCCGGCAATATTTGCTCCGGCGACAAATGCTCCGCCGACATTTGCTCCGCTGACAAATGCTCCGCCGACAAATGCTCCGCCGATATTTGCTTCAGCGACAAATGCTCCGCCGACATTTGCTCCGGCGATATTTGCTACGGCGACAGATGCTCCGGCGTCAAATGCTCCGGCGACATTTGCTCTGGCGATAATTGCTCCTACGACAATTGCTCCTATAACGTGCGACAATTGCTCCGGGGAAATTTTCTCCAGGACAATTGCTCTGACGTCAAATTCTCCGGCAACATTTGCTCCGGCGACAAATGCTCTGCCGACATTTGCTCCGCTGACAAATGCTCCGCCGACAAATGCTCCGCCGATATTTGCTTCAGCGACAAATGCTCCGCCGACATTTGCTCCGGCGATATTTGCTACGGCGACAGATGCTCCGGCGTCAAATGCTCCGGCGACATTTGCTCTGGCGATAATTGCTCCTACGACAATTGCTCCTATAACGTGCGACAATTGCTCCGGGGAAATTTTCTCCAGGACAATTGCTCTGGCGTCAAATTCTCCGGCAACATTTGCTCCGGCGACAAATGCTCTGCCGACATTTGCTCCGCTGACAAATGCTCCGCCGACAAATGCTCCGCCGATATTTGCTTCAGCGACAAATGCTCCGCCGACATTTGCTCCGGCGATATTTGCTACGGCGACAGATGCTCCGGCGTCAAATGCTCCGGCGACATTTGCTCTGGCGATAATTGCTCCTACGACAATTGCTCCTATAACGTGCGACAATTGCTCCGGGGAAATTTTCTCCAGGACAATTGCTCTGACGTCAAATTCTCCGGCAACATTTGCTCCGGCGACAAATGCTCTGCCGACATTTGCTCCGGCGACAATTGCTCCTACCGCAAATGCTAAGACGTCATATAGGCCTAATGCAAAAGTCTGAAGGTACGACATGTACCTTCAGACAGGTACGACATTTGCTCCGGTGACAATTGCTCCTTCGACATTTGCTCCGATGTCATATGATGCAAAAGTCTACATGTAAAGACAGGTACGTACGACATTTGCTCTGGCGACATTTACTCCAGAGACAGACGAGATCTGTTTAGAAATTGAGACAATTTCAAGGGTGAAAAATGCCCTCCTCACAATATCTCCGGCGGAAAAAAAAATCTTCCTGGACTTCTCCTAAGAATTATACATGTTTTTGTTTCTTTGTTTGTTTTATTCATAGTTATTGCATATTGACTCTTTTTAAATTACTTTTGAAAGATCAAATGGAGAATCCTTAATAAAGATAACGAACGAATGAAACGAAATAACAAAAATACACAATTAAACAAGGAAACGCATATTTTCTTCTTCTCACAATATAATTAACTCAAATTACGCTTTCACATACAGATCCAAGTCTCTGGAACTTTCCTGAAAGTGACACATATAGATTGAAGGTCAATGTTTCAAGAAAAATGTTAGATCGTATTTTCTTGATATTAATAATTTGTATTGCAGGAATGTAATCTTCGTATTTTGTATACTCCTTAATACTCATAATCATGTTTATAAAATGGGTTCAAGAATGTAGCCAATTGGAAGCGCTGAAATGAGTCACGCAGAGACTCCAACCCAAAGTACCTTCTGATCTGGAGATTCTCCCGCCTGAAACCCCTAGCAAACGGGAGGCTCAAAGTTGATGTGTGCGAAGCGCGAAATTCCCAGGGTTCTAGATGCTCTCTGGTGCTATCTAAGGCTTATTTTTTCAACATACGATAGAAATATGTAAGAAATCCTTTCCAACGGGAGACAAAGAGCCAGGGCGGGAGAAATTAAATCTCAAACGGGAGAACTGGAGATTTTGCAAAAATGGGTTTTCGGCGGGAGATTTCCCGTCGAAAACGGGAGAGTTGGAGTCTCTGGTCACGTGTGCGCGCATCAATTTCTCACTAACATGCTCGGCCTGACGTCACAATATTTACACTAGCAGTGCGCACTCAATCAGTTGTTACAAGTGCATCGCGCACTACTATACGCGCTGTCAATCCTGTAAACAACTTCTAGTTCGGGCTGCCGGCCGGCCTTTGTTGTGTGCATAACATGTGTGGCATACGTATATTCTTATACGTACAGTACTTATATGTGCGGGATTTCCGAGTGCGACGTGCGTAAATGTTTGGGACGAACATCAACGAGTGCTACATGTAGCTGACTGGTATTGACCCACAAAGGTACGTGAAAATGCTGTTAGTTTTCGACCCATTTTATAAAACAAATGATGCACAGGATTATTTTGTGGCGTTAGTGGAGATGCAGCGCACTCGAGGGTATTTACAATTGTGAAACATGCACGAGGCGAAACGCACTCTATCCTGTGCATCATTTGTATAATATTGCATTGTTTTAAGCTGCGTAACGTGATAATTCAATCTTGTTACATTTCCTCCATTATTGTTCGTCGTTGGATATTCAAACTGTGGGCTTGTCAAGCTTTTGTTTCAGGACATTATTCGTAACGGTGTGGAAAAGACTATACGATATATGTGACCCTGCACCTCAAAACAAACAAAAAGTCACCAGATATGAATTTTTAGTTAAGACCATATTCTCAAAGAGCAGACTTTAAGCTTTAAAATGATGTATAACTCAAATCAAATGAACTCTCCTAACCTATCTAAATATTGGAAAGAAAGCACAAACTCAGG
This sequence comes from Diadema antillarum, assembly GCF_040938485.1. Lineage (NCBI taxonomy): Eukaryota > Metazoa > Echinodermata > Echinoidea > Diadematoida > Diadematidae > Diadema > Diadema antillarum. The sequence goes on from NW_027272965.1 coordinate 51,163, forward strand.
AAAAGTGTGAACTGAGAAAAGAGGCTCTGAAGTACAGTGTCTATTCAAGCGCTCAAATCTTTACCAAACCGTGCTGGCTGTACGATGAATGGGACAAAAAACAGGAAGTAAACCACCAGAGTAACAATAATGAAGGGATTATCAGATTAAACTGAAATTAAGCATGCCTCATTAACACATTCTGTCCATAATTAATGCCAACTTTCAAAGCAGTAGCACTATCCTTTCAAAAGTTATTAGAGTTGAAAGTGAAAAGTGTGGACAAGGTTTTTCAGAAATGAAAAAGGGATTCTAAAGACGCACCTAATCACACTATTCTACCAAAAATGTTCGAGATAAACTGCTAAAAAAAACCACACTTTCCTGCCTGTTTTATAATACCAAATGTTAGCATAATGTAAAAGAAGACCCGCTCTTTCAGAAAATATGAAAAAGTCAAGTTCGGCTAGGTTGACCCATTTCACTTATTTTCAGTCCTCACGCAAAATCAGTGTGTGCGACTTTATGTTCGTTTTGAGGTGCACGGTCACATATAGCGCACGTATATCGAATTATTTTAGATAATCCCCCTCCTTGACACATACACACACACACACACCCACACACCCGCACCCCCCCCCCCCACACACACGCACAAAACAAATTCATTTTGCACGATGACGTAGCGCAACGAATAAGACGTAATTCACATCAACTCAAACTTGAGCCTCCTAGATGTAATACTGAATTTTACAAGCGATCATTTATATGCTCAGCAATATCCGATTAGAATAATCTGCCGATAGAGACATGCTGTTCCCCTAATTTAGAATTGCCTAAAAGTAGATTATGATATACATATATATGTTTTTCATACCAGGAGGACCCCTTATCAATAGTCAATACCCACACAGGATAAATTATACAAGAGGTTTAATTTGTGTAATAAATGTTATTGTTCATTTTCCCCAATTAATTTCACAATTCAACTTCAAAAAATCTTCCCAGTAATAAATGACCAAATGCAAGAATTTCTTTTTTTCCTACAAGAAAACAATAATACTACTTGAAGTTGTTATATTTACATCAATTATGTCACCTGTTGCAAAGTCCATTTTATCCATTTCTGTTTCGATCAATTATGATTTGTTTAGCCCATGTACTTATGCCATTTTTATAAAACGGTTTATTATGAAATATGAGTATGTATATTACTATAATGATTTTATATGCAATATCTGAAGTTACCATTGTACACTGGATTGTTGTAAGCATATGTCTTTCAATTCTTAAAACCTATTCTCATTGTAGGGGAGAGCCTGCGGGGTGAGTTGGGACGCGGGTCAAGTGGGACACATTCTCTGAATCAAAAACTGTTCAACCAATCAGCGATTGGCTTTGAATATATCTACAATAAGCCCCAAGCAACCATACATCACACTAAGAAAGCCATGCAGTTCGGCAAATTCTAAGTATGTATAAATTGGTATTGAAAATTGTCCCCCAAATATGATATTTTTTGAAATCAGGTTAATTAATCTGTTGTCTTTGTATTCATGATTTCAAGGGCACAATTGAAGCTGGTGGTGTGGTGGTGAGCCTTATTGACATGCAACTAATATAACTTGTTTTTGACAAATGCCTGCATGGTTACTGAGCAGTCGTACATATTTATGCCATGTGAGGGACAGTTGGGACAACGTGTCCCATTTGTCCCTCATAATAGCATTACTTGTAAAACAGTTCAAATTTTCAAACATGTTGTTCAAACGTGTTTTGTTGAAATAAAGATCATTTTAAAGCATGTTTGACTGTTTTCATTGCCAATGTTTCATTCAAAACGCCTTCCAACTTTGACATTTCCGACATTTCTATAGGATGTCACACTTTACCAACACCGTCCCTTTTTTTATTTTTATTGATCAGAGTCAGGAGAGCAATTACAGAATCAAGACAATCAAGTTTTTGGGTAACACCGAACTATAATATGAATAGAGGAAACACAGAAGACTTTTTTAAAACCCCGTCGAATGGTATATGCAGTTCTTACAAAAAATAATGTTGAATCTTGCAAAAGACCTGTAAAATTCAAAACAAACTATCTTTGCAAGACTTTCTACAAAACTTCCCCAAAATATACAAGCTCTCGAGGAATCAGAAAAGTTGGCACTCCCCAAAGTATTGTCTTTTGTACCAACGTAACATCGTAGCATTAAGCTGCTGGAATACCGAAATTTCAAAGGTCCACATAGTATAAATATTGTATAAAAAGCGTTTCACTCAATCTCTTCCGCCTGATTTTGTGCCCGAAAAGAGAAAGCACGTCAATCGACCATAGGGAAACGACACAGTCAAATTAAAATATTGTTCTTTCTGTCGCTTTTTCATATACAAATAAGCCTTGACAAATTTTGTTGACATTTCTCTTATAAATAGAAATGTATTTTATGCACAAAATGGAAAAAGTGGCAAAAATAATGCTTTGACACAAGTTTTTCCATTGAACATAAGTTTCTTGCATGCCAGCAAGTTTGAACTTTCATTTCTTGAAGTTAACCTTGCGAGTTTGTGAAACAAATAACTACTGCAAAAGAAAGTTTCAACAATTACATTTTTAAATTACCCGTTTAAAAACGAAGATTTTTGTTACTTTCCTTAGCAGTAATCAATACAGCTTCTGATTAGAAGGAAAAATTTCAATGTTAACCACAGAAGTTAGAATTTTGTTCAGTACACCAAACGGATGATACAAAAATGATAATATACAAAAGGAAATAAATAAATTCTGTATCAAAGATGGTACGCCATTTAGTATCATTTTGTTTAACTATACCAAAACTCCAGTTTCGAATCGAAATGATAATTGTGAAACTATATGCAGCCTTGAAAATCATCCCTTTTACATAGCTGTTGTTTTTTAATCCGTTATTGTGACAAAACTTTTCTCCTAGAATTAAATATTGTCGTTCTCCATGTAATAACATTCCAAAAAATATACATTGCAAAAACCTTAGACAACAACCATATGTTTCATAGCCAGTTATAAACTTGTTATATTTGGTACTTATTGAGAAAATGTTTCATAGCTAATCAAAACACCAAGATTTCACTGTCCTTGTCATTAATATAGAGTTGTCATTGATTGCAAGTTCTACAAAATTGTCACTGGAATGTATCACAAATCCAAGGTGTTTCTGGGTCTAATATTTCTATCCCATACTGAAGACATACTAGTATGGGTGAATATGAATTTCTAAAGTTTCTTGTTTATTCATTTTTGAACAGGTAGCTAGAAAGTTTGCAACAACTTCATACGAAACTGTTGACGATGAGGTAAAGAACTTGTGACACTTATGAACTATCTTTTACATAATTTCTAAGGGGTTATGTTATAATTCCGTTTCTTTTGAACTTTTGCATACGACATCATTTCCTACTGAATACTGATAATACAAAATGTCTAAAACATAGCTGATGTAAAATAATGTCTGGTTATACAATGTAATGCCGTTGGATTATTTTAATTTAATTTTTATTCCAACGCTGATGGTGTCGTGTTTGATATTCTTAACTTTCATTTGTCGCTGGAGCAACTGTCGCCGGAGCATTTGTCTCCGGAGCAAATGTCGAAGGAGCAAATGTCGTACCTATCTGTACCTTCAGACCTTTGCATCAAATATCCTTCGAGCAATTGTCATCGGAGCAATTGTCGCCGGAGCAAATTTCTTACCTGTGTGTACCTTCAGACCTTTACATCATATGACGTCGGAACAAATGTCGCCGGAGCAAATGTCATGGAACCGACGTGGAACCTTTGTAGTTGTCAGCCGATGTGCGTCGGATCGGCGCTTTACGCGATTCCGAGTTTTGAGCAGCTCAAAACTCGGCTAAAAGTTTACGCAATATTGCACTGTTTTACATTATTTTTGCATAGTTCTTACGTGAACAATGCGCGAAATATGCGTGGAATATCAGTGATCTTTAGCGAAAATGTCGCAATCACGTTCACCGATGAATTTCCACTGACGATTAGCAGACATTATGACGCATGTTTCGCGCTTGTAACACCTACGTATCACTGAAAATCACTGAAAAAAATTATTGGCGCATAAATCTCTAACAACATGTAAATAAGCATGTGTAATACTGATGAATCACTGATGTATCACTAACAACTCACGTAAGATTGGCGCTATGTTAAAACAGCCATTTTATCATATCCCGTTGGGCCAATTCCTGCTGCCGAGGTGCATCAAACCCGTGTGTTGCGTGATCTTTACGTAGTTCTTGCGCAATTCATCGGTGATTTTCAAAGTGTAAATCAGCGAAAATGGTCAAATTCTCGATGGACATGCACGCAAAACCAAATTTCTAACATAATTCATGCATTTACGGGACTTTTGGGCAGTGTGACCGAGCCCCCATGGAATCGCGTAAAGCGGCGATCTGGCGCACATCAGCGGACAACTACGAAGGTTCCACGTCAGACAAACTTATGAAATGCGCAAATCGCGCATGTATCACATAAGGCTCGAATTTCTTACGTGATTCATGCGTTTACGCGACTTTTGGGCAGTGTGACCAGGCCCTAAAGCAATTTCATTTGCAAAATACAAGTACTTTACAAGAAAAAGCAAATAATTACTGTGCTTTGTAATCTATTTTCCCCCATTTGTTGCAAATTGTTTCAGAGTAAACGTGGAAAGTAACAGTAGACGACATGCTTGTCTCGCCATTCAGGGACGTTACATGCATGGCCACAAGTGTCCGCTTCAGTAATTACCAATTTTGTGATGCAAAATTTGTCCTTGTTTGAGGTTTGCTGCTCCCCCATCATTGGTGTTTATTCAAAGGCAGTTGAGTCTAAAAAGGCACCTCGGCCAAATAGGACCGAAATGAGGGAAATGGGTCTTTTGTCAGTGATGATACACAATTACACAATCGTCATTGTCCAAACATCTGAATGTACTCATTTAGATGCACATAATCAGGTGGTGGTGATGATTGGAACTTGATCCAAGAAAGACCTCCGTTCATAGTCCATATGTGTGGTAGGACCATGGTGTTACTGTTATAGTATGGGTTTTCATGCAACAGTATACAAATGACGCACAGGTCTGAGTGCATCAGTCAGAATTGTGTGCATAAGGTAACTATGGAATGCTTAACCCACGAAACCCACGAGGCGAAGCCGAGTGGGTTTAGGCGACACATGTAAATTCCATAGTTACTGCATGCACACTTTATTCCGACTGACACACGAAAAGACATGTGGGTCATCTGTTTTATAGAATGGGTCAATTTTCTTGCCAAAAACGCATTTTTATGCCTCCGCCACGAAGTGGTGCCGGATGCATTATGTTTTCGGGTTGTCCGTCCATCCGTCCTTCCATCCGTCCGTAATGAATTTTGTGGACAGCGTAACTAAAAAACCTTTTGAGGTATCCCAATGAAACTTGGCGTGTATTGTGTATTAGGGGGTGAAGTTGTGCTTATCAACTTTTGGGTGCACATGCTCAAGGTCAAATATCAAAGGTCAAGGTCAAATGCTTAAAAATTCACTATTTCCCCCATATCTATGCAATGCCAGAAGATATTTTCTTGAAACTCAGTGTATACATGTATTACCCAATTAAGATTCTCCGGTGAAAGTTTGGGGTCATGAGGTCAAAGGTCAAAAGGTCAAGTTAAAATCTTAAAATTGCACTTTTTTCTCCGTATCTAGGAAGTTGTTCAAGATATCATCATGGAACATAGTACATACATGAATGCATGAACTGACTAGCAGTGATTATTTAGGCAATTTGGGGTTCATGGGGTCAAAGGTCAAGGGCAACACTTCAAAATTCTACTTTTCCCTCATATTTATGCAATGCCAGCAGAATTATGTTTTTTTAAACTTGGTGTATGCATGTATAACCCAATAAAGTTTCTCTGGGAAATGTTTGTTTTTGTTTTGGTGTTTTTTGCCAAAAAAGGTCAAAGGTCAAAGATCAAGTGAAAGTGCTGAATTTACTTCTTCCATATCTCGGAAGTAGCTCAAGTTGTCTTGATACTTAGTACATATTTATGCATGTTCTGCCTGACAGTGATTCTCTTATTATGAATTTTAGGGTCAAAGGCCGGATGAAAATGGTACCAATTTACTATTCAATGCAGAAACTGCACTTTTTCTCCGTACCTTGAAAATTACTGAATGCATAAACTTAACAAAGGGTCAAAGTCAAGTTTAAGTCCTTAAATCCCCAAATACACGCTCTCCTATTCATCCAATTAAATCTAGGTCAAGGAAGGTGAACATTCAACACATTTGTGACAAACATGTCATTTTAATTGCCAATTTTGTGAAAATGTAATCACACATTGTCCACATGTACTATAGACCTATTAGGAGAATCATGCATTATGGCGGAGGCATACCAGTCGCATAGCGACATTTCTAGTTCTATCATGTTACCCGATGACAAATTCACTGGATGCATTTCCTTTTGGCTTGACATAGACGAGAGCCCGAAAACCATGCATCAGTTTATACTGGACGCATGGTTTCTCTTCAGAACCATGCATCAGTACCATGCATCAGTAGAAACTGAGGATGCATGGTTGTTTTAGCCAATAGGCGTCTCATACTGAGTGTGGGAACACTTGCTTGATGCGCGAACCTTTGTTACAAGTGCGCATACTCTTGCTACAAGGGCGCGATAAAATGTTTACCACTGTGACTCGGCGTGTGGCCAGTATATATAAACACGTAGCTCTCGACCAATGAGATCGCAGGATTCTCGCTACCCATTCTATTATGCTCATTATCTGGAAATTGAAAGAACTTTATAGATAGTATCTAGTCTCTGCAAGAAAATTTGACTTTGACACAAAATTGACTTTTCGTTAACATGGACAAGGTCACCAAAAATGTTGCTAAATGTCTATTTCAAAAATTTCAATGCTCTTTTAGAGGCTTATATCTTCAACATTTCATCACCTTAGGTTCTAAAATATTATGCTGTTAAAGGCTTTGACTTGCGCAGTAATTTTGAAAAAAAAATTCAGGGCATTCATGCAAGCCATTTTCATGGAGAGCCCCCTCAAAATTGACAAAAATGAAAAATGTGCAAACTTCAAGGTCAGGGATCACCCTTCGTCCCACCTAGGAATGGCATCAGTTTTTGTGTAACTATAGACATTTACCTTCATTTTCTTGGGCTACCAAAGAAATTTTGCTCCTGAAATGTTCGCAATGGCAAATTTACTCACAGAAAATGGTCGTAAATGGCCTTGTCCCCATGTAATATCACATATTGCTAATTGGGTTTAGAGGGCATTTCACATGTCCATGCCGTCAAGATGAAAAGTCCTAGCCTTGAGATATTTGAAGTAGGGGTAAAATACATATTTTAGTAATATATACCACATAACACTTTTATTGCATGATAATGACCTTGAAATTTATATCTAAAATTTGATAAAAACAATAAATTGCTCCATTTTCCTCATTGAATCGCATGTAAATGCAAGTGTTCTAAAAGACTTTTCCCAGAGCAGTATTTCAAGAATTATGAAAGCTAAGGTTCTAAACTATTTGTGCTCTCTTTTAAGACTTAGTGTTTATTCCTGCCTACAAGCATTAAAGATACTTCACATACTTTAAGATAATGACCAACACTCTTATAAATTTCTTTCACAAACACAAAGACTTTCCATGATGTTACTGTACATGTATGCACTTTTAGTAATTTAGGACTACTTGAAACTATATTACAAGCAAGGCTTTCTTCTGACAATTACCTTGCCTTATTGACCTTCAAAATCTACAAATATTATTACCTAATCTTAACATTTACCATCATAATAGGCCCATACTTTAAAGCATGACTAATACTTGATTTTTTTTTTCACAAACACAAAGGTGTTCAATAGAGTTTATTGATTACAAGCTAGTCATTCATAAACATTTTCTAAGATATTACAGTGAGATGATCTCAGTTGAGAATGACCTTGAAATTATGATCATCAAATCAAGAAAAACTTAAACCTGCCCATAGAGACCTGTATTTAAGTAATAATGGACATTGAGCCCAACATCTTATTTTAGCCTGTTAAACACTACATTAAAAGCACAGAGAGTCTACTTTTTTTATTTGTACTGTACCTTATGGAAACTTCAAAATCGTTTCAATTCTCAAATGTGTTTTCATGTTTTTGGAATTTGTTATGTATATTTTTGTTTTGTTAACTTTTTTCTTTTTTATACCCCCGCCAAACGAAGTTTGAAGGGGGTATATAGGAATCAGCGGGCGGTCGGGCGGTCGGTCGGGCGATCGGTCCGTTGCAAATCTTGCGTCGCGAACTACTTCCTCAGTTTTCAATCGATTCCCATAAAACTTGGCACAGATGTGTGCCTTGGGTTGTAGATGTGCAAGACGTATTTTTTGACAGTACCCAAAAGTACGTTGCCATGGTAACGGCATATTATGGGCAAAAATGGGTACAAATCTTGCGTCGCGAACTCCTCCCACAGTTTTTGATCAATTTTTATGATATTAGATACAGATGTTCATCTGAATATATTAATGTGCAAGACACATATTTCCGCAGTGGCAAAAAGTGCGTTGCCATGGTAACGGCATGTTATTGGTAAAATATAGGGCAAAATGCTTCATGGCAAAACTGCTTCATCAGTGTTCTTCCAATTCTCATGGAATTCATATCGAATGTTTGTCTTAGGATATAGGTCAGCATGTCACATTTCTTGACAGTGACAAAAAGTATGTTGCCATGGTAACAGCTCACATATTATGAGCCAAAATGATGGAAAATTTTGTGTTGCAAACTACTTCCTCAGTTTTTGCCCAGTTTCCATGAAACTTGGGACAGATGTGTGCCTTTGGTTGTAGATGTGCAAGACGCATTTTTTGACAGTACCCGAAAGTACGTTGCCATGGTAACGGCATATTAATGGCAGAAGATCAAGGAAAGATCTTGCGGATTTAACTACCTCCTCAGTTTTTTGACCAAAGCTTATGAAATGTGGCACACACCTTGATCTTGGTGGGAAGATGTGGAAGACATATTTTTCAGACGTGTCGGAAGCTGCGTTGCCATGGTAACGGCATATAAATGGCAGAAGATCAAGGAAAGATCTTGAGGATTTAACTACTTCCTCTGTATTCGACTGAAGCTCATGAAATGTGGCACACACATTGGTCTTGGTGGGAAGATGTGGAAGACATATTTTTCGGACGTGTCGGAAGCTGCGTTGCCATGGTAACGGCATATAAATGGCAGAAGATCAAGGAAAGATCTTGTGGATTGAACTACTTCCTCAGTTTTTGACAAAAGCTTATGAAATGTGGCACACACAATAGTCTTGGTGGGAAGATGTGCAAGACATATTTTTCGGACGTGTCGGAAGCTGCGTTGCCATGGTAACGGCATTTAAATGGCAGAAGATCAAGGAAAGATCATTCCTTGGGTAAGACTGTCGTCACGGGGCGGGGGTATTAATCACCTTCAGTGATATTTCTCGTTTTCATTTGAAATTGTCACTGCCCACTTTTCTACCTTAATTAGAGTAAAATTAATCAAAGTGATAGTAAAAATGGTCAAATTTTTATGAGTTACATCACAAAGCACTGTTTTCCATAGGAAATGTAAAAAAGAAAATCACAAAATTGTCCCCTTTTTGTCTTTTACCATGTATGTTCCAAGGCAGGAATACAGTAGGTATTTCTCGGGATTTTAAAGGTCATAAGTTTGAGGGTCATTGTCAAAGAAAGCAAGTAATTGTAATATATCTTGCAAGCACTTTCATAGATTACTCCCAGTATAAAAAGAGCTTTTGTGTTTGTGAAGGAATCACTATGTGAATTACTGTATACGCCATACAGGGTGATGGCCCAGACAGAACGGAACACCTACGTTCTTTAATTTCAGCAATATTGTTGCAAATATGTCATTATTTTGCATACTATTGAATGGAAAGGCCATTCTTTTTCCAATAAAATGACACCAAGTTCTTTAATTTTGGTTTATGTGTTATGATTTAAGGACCATTTTTGTCAACCCTTGCAATTTTCAAATGTGATAATTTTGCACTCTCAGAGATACCGAAACCAGCGAGAATTTGGCTTGCCGTAGAACCACATTATTCACAATGATAACGGACAATGACAATTACACCTTCCGCCCCACATTCCACACATTGTGAATGCTACTGGTTCTAGATGGCAAGCCGAATTCTCGCTGGTTTCGGTATCTCTGAGAGTGCAAAATTATCACATTTTGAAAATTGCAAGGGTTGAAAAAAATGGTCCTAAAATCATAACGCACTGACCAAAATTGAAGAATTTGGTGTCATTCTATTGGAAAAAGAACGGCCTTTCCAATAGTATGCGAAATAATGACATATTTGCAACAATATTGCTGAAATTTAAAGATCTTTGGTGTTCCGTTCTTTCTAAATTTTCGCGAATCAGGAATTTCCGACAATTTTGCGAGTGGTTAAATTCACAATCGTGGAGTCCTGTACTGAATGGAGAGGTGTACACACCTACTTCACATTCACATCGGGATCAGAGTCAATATTTTCGCGTGTCCTTAATTTCGCGAATAACACCTGACTCGCGAAATTCGTGAAAATAAAAACCTTGCAAAATATTCGGCGTATACATTATGCCTTAAAACACCTGTTAATGTTATGTGTGTAATTTAAGAAATTTAATTGGCAGCTATTTTTAGAAGCACTTCAAGGTCAAGGGTATAACATTCTTGATCAAATTTACACTAAATCTTTATGTGCTTGTAAATACCTGTAACTTGACTGTATTATGATGTAAATAACACAGTCTGCAAGAATCTTCAGCTTATTATAAAAAGCAGACTTAACCAGAAGAAGAAAGAAGAGCTGTTTAGTGTTAGCATTCACAATTCTTGAAATATTGCTCTGCTAAAAGTCTTTCAAAAAACATCTGTACATGCAATGCAATGAGAAAACTGGAGCAATTTATTGTTTTCATCAAATTTTTGATGAAATTTCAAGGTTATTATTATGCAATTAATGTATTTTGCGGCATATGAATTATGTATAACAGACTATCCCTACTGTAAACATCACAGGGCTAGGGCTTTTCATCTTGAAGGCATGGATATTTGAAATGTCCTCTACCATTGTAAACCCACTATGTGATACGTAAATACAGCGTTCTTAAGAGTGTTCTAATGTACTGTGTCCAGATGGGCTCATGTTTTACCCGATCCTTCCCGATCTGATAAAATTGTCAAATCTCGGTGAGAACAGCAGAGTGGAACAGGGGCTTTACAAAATGTTCTGGACCAAATTACTTTCAGTAAAAATTTTGCATACTATGGTCATTGTAATGTGTAGTTGTGCAAGACACTTTATCATACTTGCCAACATTTTGAAATCCTGAAGAGGTAGATTTTGCGAGGGAGCGAAGCGACCAAGCTCAAGCGCGCTTGCGTGCGAGGGGGGGGGGGAGGGTGTGGACTTTTTTTGTTTTTCAATATCAAAATATGAGATTTGGTGCATGCTTTTTAACCTTTTAACCTGGCTGAATATGGCATTTTTGAGGAACGAGTTCCTTGAAATTATTATCAGTATTCTAATTATTAGCTTATTTTAGGGAATCAGCGCACAATGAAGGGAAAATATGACTTCCATTTCATTTTATTGTAGGTTTGCTACAAAATCGGTAGATCAGAATAGAAAATCGGTAGCCGGTCAAAACCTCTAAAAAGCGGTAGTCTACCGCCCAAAGCGGTAGAGTTGGCAAGTATGCTTTATTTGTGTACATGTGTGACATAAATGATTGACCTTGTCCTAACTCTCTGAGTTTTTGAGTATTTGACTTAGAAGTTTGGCACATGTGACCACTACAGTATGTAGATGTGCAGTACACATCTCCTGTTAATGTTGAATAATGCATTGCCATAGTACAATATTTTGTTACTAAAACGCATACAAAAATATTGTGGATCCAGGAAATCCCCTCAGTCTTTGAGCATTTAGCTTGAAATTAGGCACATTTGAACGCTATGGTACATAGATGTGCAAACTCCATCTTTCGTATAGGAATCACTCTGAGGTTGGGTGGTCGGGCGGTCAGTCGCTTAGTAAGTCCGGCGGTCGGTCCGTTGCAAAATCTTGTGGATTGAACTATTCATTTTTTGAGCAATTGACCCCGAATTTGGCATGTGTGACCACTATATCAAAGGTAGATGTGCAAGACACCTTCTTCGTTGTATCACATAATGCATTGGCATGGTAATGGCAAATTTCATAAAAACTTGGGGTTTTTTTTATTAAATAAAATCATGCAAAATTTTGGATTCAGCTAACTCAGTTCTTGAGCATTTGGCTTCAAATTTGGCACATGTGAACACTACTTAGTATATTACCTAGATGTGCAAAATTTGTCTTTTATCATTGTTGAGAAGTGTGTTGCCATGATAACCGCATATTTTGAATTAAAATCATACAATAATATTGTGAATTCAGCTAACTCCCTAAGTATTTGAGCTTTTGGCTTGAAATTTGGCACATGTGACCACAATGATATGTGACCGTGCACCACAAAACAAACAAAAAGTCGCATGCACTGATTTTGTGTGAGGACTGAAAATAGGTGAAATGGGTCAACCTCACCAATTTTGAGTTTTTCATATTTTCTGAAAGAGCAAATTTTCTTCTACTTTATGTTAAAGTTTGGGATCATAAAACAAACAGGAACTTGTGTTTTCAGCAGTTTTTTTCAAACACTTGTTGGTGGAATAGTGTGATTAGGTGTTTTTCATAGAGCCTTCTTTTTATTTCTTAAAAACCTTGTCCATACCCTTCATGTTCAACTCCAATAACTTTAGAAAGAGTAGTGCTACTGCATTGAAAGTTGGCATTAATCATCTACAGAATGTGTTAATGAAGCATGCTCAATTTCAGCTTAATCTGATAATCCCTTTATTGCTGTTGCTGTGATGGTCAACATCCTGTTTTTTGTTCCATTCGTCCCACAGCTAGCACAGTTTGGTAAAGATTAAGCGCTTGAAGAGACCCTGTACTTCAGAGCCTGTTTTCTCACTTCACACTTTTCCAGAGTGTGTGCTTTCTTTCCAGTATTTAGATAGGTTAGGAGAGTCCATTTGAATTTGTTGTACCTCATTTTAAAACTTAGAGTCTGCTCTTTCAAAATCTGTTCTTAACTAAAAATCCATGTCTGGTGACTTTTTGTTGGTTTTGTGATGCAGGGTCACATATATACACATACAATTGTAGTTGTGCAAACTTCACCGTTTGTTGATGTCAAACATTGTGTTGCCATGGGAAACAACATTTTTTTAATGAATATCATGGAAATTGCTGTGTATTTATCCTACTCAGTTTTTGAGCACTTGACTTGAGATATGGCACATGTGGCTACCAGTGAGCAAAATACATTTATTCAATGTTGAACAATGCATTGCTGTCATAACAATTTTTTTTTCCATGATATAAAACATACAAAATTGTTGCTGGTTGAGTTACATTGTAACTCCCTCAGCATGAGGTGGGGGTAGTAGTCACATTAAGGGATAGTTCTAGTTTGTCATTGTTGAACAATGTGTTGCCATGGTAATAGCATATAAATACTTTGAATTTCGTACAAAAATATTTTGGTTTCAACTAACTTTTTCAGTTCTAGATTATTCGACTAAAAGGGAACGCAAACCCAAAGAGCAATGTGGATTGAGTGAAAGCAGCAACATTAGTAGAACACATTAGCGAAAGTTTGAAGAATATCGAACAATCGATGCAAAAGTTATGAACTTTTAAAGTTTTGGTGTTGGAACCGCTGGATGAGGAGACTACTAGAGGTTATGACGTATAAGTGGACAACAATATAAAGAAAATATAAAGAAAATTCCACAAAAAATCATTTTCATGAAAATTACTAATTCCATCAACTTGGTACTGACATATGTCAAGGGTAGCAATTATTCCCCCTGCTTTCTGAAAGCGGTTTTGCTAGTCAAGTGCTCTTTCATAATGGTAGAAAAGTGTTTTGTTGAATTTTCTTTATATTTTCACGCTTCCTGTTGTTTTGTTTTGTTTTGTTTTTCAAGCCTTGAATGTGCTGCATTGTGCGATAAACAAACTAACAAACAAACACAACTTTACTTAGTTTGGTGCAATTGTGACGTTAAGTACCGTGCATTTGAATTTTTTTGGTCATTTATGACTGCTCCTTTCCTCTCTTCCGCTGTCTTTTGAGTCAACCTGCTGTCATATTTACTACAAACACAATTGACAAGTGAGTTTCCAATCGCATGTTACGCAATTTATGTGGCCATTTGCAACTCTGATACGTTCAAACAATGTTCCCTATCGATCTGTTTTCACGTTGGAAGTCAGTGCCGCCTAGTGTTGCTGTTCACTTTTTGTTTCGCTTCCATTGTCGAACATTGCGGTAGAAAAGCTGGGATAGTTCATAAAGCTAAACGAAGAGCATACGCTACAGATCGAGCGACCATCTGGCCCCTGGGAGCCACTTTTTTTCACAGGGGTGCTGAACCCTTGACCCTCTCATTCGGTTGCCGGACCATATTAGCAGCGTATCAGCATGTGGGGGGGGGGGGGGGGGGGATGCATCGGCCATACAAGCACTTCAACAATTTTGGGGGGCGGGGGTGGGGTGGGGACAGGGGGAGGTGAAGGGAGGGGATAGGGACATTGAAACGAGGGTGAGAAAGCCCTCTACTACACAAGGAAACTTGCATTTATAGTGAAATTCAACACACTTCATGTAAAATTTTGACATTCTTCAATCAAACACAGAAAGAAAATTGAATACTCGTGGACTATGTTCATGGATGAAATGTTGTTGAAAGTGGGACAATTTGTATTTGTTATCTCTTGATCCGTGTGTGGGTCTTTCACTTTGTATATGTCCATGGAAGGAAACCTACAGGGGGAGAGTGTGGGAGGTGGGAGGGGGTATCCCCCTCGCACACGAGGGAGATTTTGAATTTTCAGACCTGAAATTCAGTGGTCTGGTGCACACTTTTGGTGAAATTTGGTGAAAGTATGAGAAAAATATTCACAGAAATGTTAATGACCATTAAATTGGGGTATAATCAGCTCTTGTTCCACGTCAGCCCGACCAGACGCTGCTAGTACGCTGTGCGAATACAGCGTCTGACAGTCGAGGCATGCAGCTTCAAAGTGGGGAACCTCAAGACAACTACAAAACTTATGAAAATGTATACGTTTCTTCTAAAAACAGTATACATTACTCACGTTAAATGCATGCTTGTATTACAGAAGCATTGTTCGCCACACCGGGTCCATAGAGAGCCCTCGCAGTAAGTCCGTGGAACAAAAAAAATGGCAATTTCTGGCGCAATTCCTGACCGTTGGGGTTCATCGTTGCAGAATTCAAAATGGCACCTTGACCTCTGCAAATTATGCGCATGCATGACCGAAAGTGCTCCAAAGCGAGCACGGCGTGTGCGTTGAGAGCGTATTACAGATTCAACCTATATCGTATGGCGTACTGCCCAACGTCGTCTGCTGCGGAGAGATGTTATGCGTGCGTGCGCTGCTTGAGTGTAGCAGCACGGTCAATAGCGCGACCTTTTGAAAGGGCATTCACATCACATATTCAAATTGGCCTGGCATGAAGGACGATGTACCGTTTGGACATGCTGGATATAATCATCAATTTCGGTAAGTTGCATAATGTGAATTTAAATTTTGATAGCATAGATATGGAGTCTCATTATTGAACATTTTATTAGATGAGTTTGTGGTGACAAAAAAATGATCTAAAGTATCAAAATTCAAAGCGATCGCATGGCGATCGTTGAACTCTCTTCGTGGTTGGTGGTCCCGACTGTACAGCCCTGTCGCTACCTACAGCGACTGGGCTGTGTATAGTTAGTTCCACGTGTGTGTCATCACTGTTTGATAACTATATGGAAGTTGAGGAGGCGGGAATGGGATGGGAGGGGTAACCCCCTCCCACATGACGGAGCTTTTCCATTTTTAGAATTGAAATACAATGTACAACGATCTGATGCACACTCTTGGTGGAATGCCCTGGAATTTGTATCAAACAAATGTAGTAAGTCATCTATGGAGGGAGACCAAGCGGGGCAAGGATGTGGAAGGATGTATCCCCCTCCTCCCTGACAGAGCTTTTACATCTTTATGATTGCTATTCAAAGATGTGAAATTTCTGGCGCACACTTTTATTTGATATGTAATGTAATGTATCTATAATCAATGCACAGGATGGAGGCTAATATAGCAAGGGGAGGGTTTTAGAAGGGGGTGTCCCCTAACCCCTCCCATTCGAGAGCGCCTTTGTATTTTAAGGATTGAAATGAAAATACATTGTCTCTACACAATTATAGTCATTTATGACGGAATATTTGAAAAACTGCCAAACAAAGAAGCATAATCCCACCAAATGTAGTGGGGGAATAAAGGTAAACTGAAAGAGAATATCCCCTTCCCACATGAAGGAACTTTGGAATTTGTTTGAATTGAAGTGGCAGATCTCGTGCGCATTTTTTGATGAATTATTCCGAAAGTGTCGATCTCAAAAAGTCTACTAAGTGTATAGAAGTTGGCCTAATGGGGAGGGTGTGGGAGGGGGGTATCCCTCCATGCTAGGGACATTTTCCATTTTTAGAATTGGAATTAAACGATTTGGTGCACTTTTGGTGAAATATCTGGACAGTTTCTATCATAATTTTCCACATTGTGGGGATATTCTTATGGGGGGGGGGGGGATACCCCCACGATGTGTACTACTACTAGGTCTATGGAGGGGAACTAAGCGGGAAATGGTTTCGGCCTAAATGAAAGGAGGGTATTATATTCCAACACGACAAAACTTTTGAATTTTTTGAACTGAAATGACAGATCTTTTGATGAAAGAAAATTCGGAAATATGTCAATCTTATGGGAAAGAACCAAAGGAGGAGGGTGTGGGAGGGGGTATCCCCATACCATGCGAGAGAGAGATATTGTATTTTCAGAATTAAACTGCAACAATTCCTTGCACAGTTTCAGTAAAATATTTGGCCAGTTTTGCATGAAAAAAGTAAGAAAATCTCCGACATCTCAAAAAGTATTGGGGGGGGGGGGGGTAATATCATGGCAACTGCCCCGCACCCCTGCATACGAGGGAGTTTTTGCATTACTCTAGAATAAAAAGGAAAATATCTTGGGACGAGGTATTTCCCTCCAACACAACGGAGATTTCGCATTGTCAGGAATTGACTGGTGCACACTTTGGGTGAAAGATTGGGACAGTTACGAATTTTAAAGAAAATGGACATCCTGATAATTGCTAGGGGGGGGGGCAAAATGATATGGTGCTCCCCCCTCCATCGACACTCCCCTGAAGGGGGTCCCCTCCCCCATAGATGAGGGAACTTCAGCATTTTTAGACTTGAAATTCAGCAATCTAGCAAGCCCTTCAGGTAGCATATTTTGAAAAATTTTCAATAGAAAAGTAGGAAAAGTGAAATATCCAGGGACAATGGGAATATCTTGATAGTGCTGTCTGCACTTATTAGCTTGTTCTGCGTGGGAGGGGTGTCCCCGTCCCACGCTATTGACATTTCGCATTTTCAGAAGTGAAATTCAGCAATCTGATGCACATTTTGGGTGGGATATTCGGACAATTTTCTATTAAAAAAACAAGCAATTTTTCCTGAAAAAAAAACCAGTTAAAACAGTTGGGGATGCAGAAGCACCTCCAACTTTTATTTTTCATAGGGGTGCTATGCCCCCCTGCTCCAAAAAGTCAGGGGTGCTGCAGCACCCCCAGCACCCCCGGCTCCCATGGGCATGAGCGTACTGGCATCTGTTGTAGCAACAACAATGGAGCATGCACGCATGGACAAAACATTTCCGACACGCTGCGAGACATATCTCCGAAAGCCGAACTATGTAAATGTGTCCTACGCACTAGCCAATCGCGTGCGAGATGCTGCGCCGTAGCAACACTGGGCATTATATTGGTGCAGCATTCGAAAGAAGATCGAAGCTGATGAGTGCGATACAACATAGGGTGAAAGAAAGATATCGTTTAGAGGGGTGAAGGTTCAGGTGTGGGTTTCTTCAGTTTGTCTCTCTCTACAAATTAAATTTGTTAAGATCGCACCTGCTGATCTGTAAATTAACAAACATGTCTGTAAATTAACAAACCTGTCATCTACTGCTGTAGCAGTAGATGACAGGTTCGAGTCCCACTGGTTCCTTTTTTCCGACATGTTTGTTAATTTACAGATCAGCAGTTGCGATCTTAACAAATTTAATTTGTAGAGGGAGACAAACTGAAGAAACCCACACCTGAACACAACACAGGGTGTTTAAAATTCCATTTTCAATAGGAAAGACTTTAACTCTTATGCTATGGAATTTAGTGTAGATGTAGAAAACATATCAACGATTCTATTTCTGCAAAAACCCCAAATAGACCAAAATTATGGTCAAATCTTTGTACCCTGCTTAGGAGGGAATTTTCTCTTGCGACTTTTGCCTGAAACCGTTGTCGCCGGTCACATATTTTGAATGAAAATCATACAAAAATATTGTGAATTCAGCTAACTTCCTCAGCATGTGAGCATTTGGCTTGAAATTTGGTTCGTGTGACCGCTTTGATATGTGACCCTGCATCACAAAACCAGCACAAAGTCGCCAGAGATTTTTAGTTATGGGCAAATTCTGGAAGAGCAGACCCGAAGCTTTAAAATGATGTATAACTCAATTCAAATGGACTCTCTTAGCCTCTGGAAAAGTGTAAACTGAGAATAGAGGCTCTGAAGTACAGGGTCTATTCAGGCGCTTAATCTTTACCAAACCATGCTAGCCGAGCGATGAAAGGGAAAAAAAACAGGATGTAAACCACTGGAGCAACAACTTGAGCACTTGACTTGAGATACATGGCACATGTGATTAACAATGGGCAAAATACATCTTTATCAATGTTGCACAATGCATTGCCATGGTAGCAACATTTTTTTTTGTCACTAGAAAGCATACAGAATTATTGCTGCTTGAGCTAACCCAATATTTAATATTCAATAACCACATTGAGTGATAGTTATAGTGTTTATTGGTGTTTATGCACATTCCCACATACAAGAATAAACAAACAAAATACAAACACAGACACAGACACACACATTCACACACAAATAAAACTTTCTCCCCCTCACGCTCACTACACTCGTCCACAGAAGTATTAATACATGGGATATTTTCAGTTTAGTGTCAATTTATTTCATACTTCTCATACATGTATATATGTATATACATAAATACTAAACAAGAATAATACTCCTAATAGCACAAATTCTTGTACCTTGTCAATAATAAACAAACAGAAGAATGAACAACTGTACATACATGATATACACAGTAATTCTAATCATGACAACTGGTCAAAGAGAAGTATGGTGGAACCTACATTTGGCTGTAAGCCCCAAATAATCAGTGTATGTGAATAAGAAATGGAGAGTGGATAACAAGTTCAGACAAGATAACATGAATGCCTATATGATTTTAAAAAGAATGAAAATTATAAAACCCACAATTGTGACCAAACTTTCATGTTGTTTCAGTGTAAAACATGATTTGTGTATTCTATACTTTTGTATGCACAAGACTGTTGTTGCATTAGTATTTAGAACTATGAAAGTAATGCATGGAGATTTACAGAAATATTAAAGTGTAAGATGTCAGATTTCTACTTTTAAAGGTCCAAGTACACTTACAGAGTTAGCATGCATAAGGCCTTGACAAAACCTGTGAACAATTATAAGGTACATGTAGTAAAGAGAAGAGTTCATCAGAGACTATCTAATTGGTGTGCATTAGAGCATGAGGGGTAAGGGAACATACACGTGTAGCTGTTTGCATGCTGGTTATTATACAATTATTTCACCTCTCCCTTTTGAGAGCTGTATTGCAATCTGTACATTCGGATAGAAAAATAATTTTTCGTGTCAGAAAATGTTCAAACCTTGATTAGCCTCATTGACCAGGAATTCATGTTAAATGAAAATATTTAAAAATTGACCTAGTAACTATTTGTAAGTTTCTGATGCAAGGTCAGAGATTAGAGCAGTTTATGAATAATGTCTTCAAGAAATCAATATTGAAACTAGAAAGAAAGGTTGGGTTTTAGTATCCCGACATCAATGTTGTGTTCATGTAACTGTTCAACCTCATTTTACACATGCTCTGAATGCAAACAACCTTGAATTAAATTTTTGTAAGCATTTCATTTCTTTCTTGTATGATCATTCATATTCATTGCAGGTGTATCGCCATGGAGATCGCTCACCTGTTGGAACGTTTCCAACAGACAGATACCAGGAGGATTTTTGGCCTCAAGGATGGGGTCAACTGACCAAAGTAAACCCATGCATCACAAGCAATCAAATGACCATTTCACCAGTAATCTTAAAGCAAGTTTGAATGACCTACCCAATAAAGCAGCTGTCACATGTGATATGCCAGTGAACAACTGGATACTAATACTAGTCTGTATGATGTAGCAGTATGGATTTCTGATCATGAAAGTCATATTTTACATGCTTCTTTTTCATGTACATGATCTTCGTGCAGAATGATGTAAAGTGATGCGAAGTTGTCATATTTCGCTGAATTTTTTATCTTCAAATCAATGTTCAACCTTTAAGTGGCTGGTTGCTTTTATTCTTTTGTAGGGGGGATAAGGGATGTAAAGTCCAGTATTGTGGTGGAAAGGTAGTATTACATTGATACTTGTATTAATTTTTTGAATGGAAACAATGGTAATATATTTTAAGTGAAAATATAGATAAGAGTTGAAATCTTTGATGAGCAGTATAGTACAAAGATTTTGGATGTCATTTGCAGATATTTATTGATTTCTCATTTTCCTTCCCATTTGTAGCTAGGAATGCAGATGCAGTATGAAGTTGGACAGTTCCTAGGGGAACGCTATAATGGGTCTCTCTTCCAGAACTCTACATACACAAGGGAAGAGGTATATTTTCGGAGCACTGATGTTGATCGCTGCCTCATGTCAGCTGCAAGCAATCTAGCAGGACTTTTTCCACCATCTGAATCAGAGAAATTCAACCCTAATATAGCATGGCAGCCACTTCCAATACACACAGAGCCAAAGGAAGAAGACTATGTGAGTGAGTGTATCTTTGCTGTTGTACCTAAACTAGAAGTGCTATATGACATAAGGAGATAGTACCTTCAGTATTATGTGTTCATGTGTCAAGTGATTGTCAACCTATGGAATATTGATGTAAGATATGTCATCAAGTAAGGACCCACCCCTTACCAAATACAATTGATCTCATCTTATTATCAGCTGATCCGAGTATCCTCTTGGATCACCTTCTGTATCTGTGCTGATTCTTTGTTTTTCTTCTTTATTTCTCCCCAAATGTTGTGCAGAGGTTAAGTCAAAAAGCTCTTTGACTATCAATTTCAAACTGATACCCTATATGTATTGTGTCCCAAAGACGACAAGTCTAATAAAATCATTGTGATCAGTCGACCGTGACGTCACTATGACGTCATTATCTGAAATCACATTCTCATTCCTTTGCAAGCTTAGGTTTTTTAAGAAATTTGATAACTAGAGCACTCGCATAGGAGACCTAATCGAGCACATATCCCCCGAACCCATCTCCCATCCCCCATCTGGATTACTTTTTAGGCCAGTATGTTGTATAATATGGCAACTGTCGCAGGATACAATAAAATCTGATGAGAAATGAGGCTGGTATATAGCACATACAAGGAATACTGTATACGCTATAATTTTCGCGTACATAAATTTTCGCGAATTGGCGCTGTCACACATTTTCGCGAGTGGTTAAATTCGCGATTGGGGGACCAGAGAAAATATGAAGTGGCAAAGAAAGTGTGAATTTTCAACTTACTAGCAAATAAGAATGATACTAGTTATACACTGCATGAAAAAAACTTACCAAACTCTGCGAACTAGTAAGTCAGAATTCAACATTTTTGAAGTGGTTAAGTCCATCGCGCTAGATTTCTGACGAGTGGTCCCCTTGCGATAATGGATTGGCTCTCTACAGTATTCGTAAGTAGACGTGGACGTGCGTAAACAAGCTTAGCCAGTATGGTCTGTTCGGTAAGCCGTGACATGGTATACTAGTACTGAAATGTTCGTATCATCAAGGCCAGGGATTCATTTTGGAAGGTAATATTTTCGCGTGTTGTTAATTTCGCGAATAGCTCCCGACTCGCGAAATTCGCGAAAATAAAACCCACGCGAAATATATAGCGTATACAGTATGACATGTCATCCTATCAAAGTTTGAACAGTGAGAGCGCTGGCAATGAAAACTTTTGTTACCTAGAATAACTCCCCATAAACCTCAATAGCAAGTTCAAACAAAATCTGACAAGAAATGTGGCTGATAGAGCATGCACAAGAAATGTGACTGGCATCTAAGTTGGAGCACTGAGGGCACCACCACCACAAGCTGTTGTGTCCTACATGTACATGTAGAATGACCATTCGTTCACCGATCCTTAGCAAGTCTGAATAAAATCCCATAAGAATTGAGGTTACATGTAGTACCATACAGCACATGATCAAGGTGACCTTTGACCCTGTAAAAGGTGGAACAGTGAGGGCAGCATTATCAATAGGTATAGGTGTATAGATTTGACTATGATACAGTGCACTCCCGTTATAACGAAATGCTCGGGACCGGCAGTTTTCTTTCGTTATAACGAAACTTCGTTATAACCGAACAAATACAATATACAATGTAATCAAAACAAGGAAACCACGCATATATCATATTCTGTTTGTTGAATACTCATCTTACACTGTGCAGCTATGTGAAACGGGATGGTACACTGTACCTTTTAAATTTCGCTTGGATATGACATTGAAGGGAGCATAAAATTGACAGAAACTGTGCGTGACACACAGAGCGAACACACCGTGATGTGAAGCGTTCGCCCATGCTTGTTCCGCTACATATTTTCGAAAGCGATCCGCACGTCGTTATAACAGAGCACATTTCTTTTCTTTTTCTTTGTCCGTGGGGCTCGGAAAAGACTTCGTTATAACGAAAATTTCGCTATAACCGTGTTCGTTATAAGCGAATTTTGTACCATTGACATTACTGGCGATAATTTTGGGACCAGAAGTTTTACTTCGTTATAACGAAATTTCGTTATAACCGTGTTCGTTGTAACGGGAGTGCACTGTACATTATTTGAATACATGTACATACCAAATTTGAAAAAAAAAAAATCGATCAAGAAACAAGGCCAGCGTTGCACACACAAGCAAGACCCTGTTAAATTGACCTTATTTTCATGTATAAAGACGGAACAAGCAAGGGCGCCATCACCAGAAACAATAGGCGTCTTCGTTTTACCATAATACACCTTCATGCCAAATTTGACGATGATTTAAGAAGAACTACCGCCAGTAGAGCGCTCTCACAAGAAAATCTCTCCGGCGGACGCGGATGCGGCGGCGCAACGAGGCCAAATCCATAGTATCCTCTGAACTCTGTTCGGGGGATACAATTAGGAAATTTAATTGATATTTGCAGAATAGTGAAACATAAAAAAGGCAGAATGAAGTATAAATAATACACTCAAATCTGTTAAACATTCATTTATTTTACTTAAAACTAGAAATGTCGCTATGGCGACTGGTATGCCTCCGCCATAATGCATGATTCTCCTAATAGGTCTATAGTACATGTGGACAATGTGTGATTACATTTTCACAAAATTGGCAAAATATTAAAATGGCATGTTTGTCACAAATGTATTGAATGTTTACCTTCCTTGACCTATGTTTAATTGGATGAATAGGAGAGCATGTATTTGGGGATTTAAGAACTTTAACTTGACTTTGACCCTTTCATAAGTTTATGCACTGAGTAATTTTCAAGGTATGGAGAAAAAGTGCAATTTCTGTATTGAGCAGTAAATTGTTATCATTTTCATCTGGCCTTTGATTTATAAGAGAATCACTGTCAGGCAGAACATACATAAATATGTAGTAAGTTTCAAGATAACTTGAGCCACTTCCGAGATATGGAGAAAGAAGTAAGTTCAGCACTTTCACTTGATCTTTGACCTTTTGACCTTTGATCTTCTTGGCAAAAAAAAAAATCCCAGAGAATCTCTATTGGGTTATACATGCATACATCAAGTTTAAAAAAAAAATAATCCTGCTGGCATTGCATAAATATAAGGAAAAGAGTACAATTTGAAGTATTGCCCTTGACCGTTGACCCCTGACCTTTGACCCCATGAACCCTAAATTCCCTAGATAACCACTGCTAGTCAGTACATGCATATATACTATGTTCCATGAAGATACCTTGAACAATTCCCAAGATACAGAGAAAAAGTGAAATTTTAACATTTTACTTGACCTTTTGACCTTTGACCTTTTGACCGCATGACTCCAAACTTTCACCTGAGAATCTTAATTGGGTAATACATGTATACCAGGGATGCCAAGTTCAAAAAATTTTTATGAGTGAGATTTTCATGACTCGGCATCTCGGCGCGCGAATGTGTGTGCGAGGGAAGGTGTGGAGGGGCTTTTTCCCCCTCGCACAGTAGGGAACTTTTTCAATTTTTAGCTCTTAATGGTGCGGTCAGGTGTATGTATACTTAAGTGACTATTTTTTACTTATTTTGACAGACAAAAGGGAAATACACCTTCAATTGCAACTATCACTTTAATAATCCTTTGAGCTATGCTCATTATTATAGGCCCAATTTGCAGACTTCGCCCGATGTGTGAGAAAAATGGGTGCCATGCGTGAGATCATGAGATGGCCCATAAATGCTTGAGTCTCACTCAGAAAGCGTGAGACTTGGTAGCTCTGGTATACACTAAGTTTCAAGAAAATATCTTCAGGCATTGCATAGATATGGGGGAAATAGTGAAATTTTAAGCACTTGACCTTGACCTTTTGACCTTTGACCTTGAGCATGTGCACCCAAAAGTTGATAGGCACAACTTCACCCCCTAATACACATACATGCCAAGTTTCATTAGGATACCTCAAAAGGTTTTGGTAGTTACCCTGTCCACAAAATTCATTACGGACGGACGGACAACCCGAAAACATAATGCCTCCGGCACCACTTCGTGGCAGAGGCATAAAAAGAGAGGTATGCAGAATGTATTGAGCTATATGTAACAATAAAAATACCTGTTTATACACACACAAATTACAATGGGTGGGACTGTATTGCACATTTAGGGAAAGTTACAATGAGTACCGGTAATTTGTTAAAATGTGTAGATTATTGAGGTTTATGGGGAATGAAAATATGGTGAGGTTATTCAGCATGTTAATGCATGCAGTTAGTTATAATTGTATTAATCAATTTCATACCTTGAACAGAATTATTGTCCTTAAATCTAAGCTGCACACAGAAACAGTCAAACCGCCATTTTGAATTTCAGAGTGAAAGTAACTTTCATTTTTGTAACTGGAGGGCACCAGGCAATTTTCTTTATCAATTAACCTATAAGTTTGCGACAAGCTTGCAAAGATTTTGATTGTGGCCATACAGTTGCAGTAAGCTTGCAGTAAGCTTGCAGAATTTGCTCTAACAATTTACCCACAAGCTCACGAAGATTTTGACTGCATTTTGCATGCTTGCGAAGTTCTCACCCGCAAGCTTGCAACAAGCATGCAAAGATTTTGATTGCAGTTCACAAGCTTAAGTAAGCTTGAGGAGTTTTCTTTAACAACCTGCAAGCTTGCGACAAGCTCACAGAAATTCTGATAATGGCCTGCAAGCTTGTGGTAAGCTTGCGGAGATTTCTGCATTACTCGCAAGCTTACGGCCAGCTTGCAGAGCTGTTAGTTGTCTCACCGCAAGCTTGTCGTAAGCTTGCACAGCTTTCATATGGT
The DNA here is from genome assembly GCF_040938485.1 of Diadema antillarum. NCBI lineage: Eukaryota > Metazoa > Echinodermata > Echinoidea > Diadematoida > Diadematidae > Diadema > Diadema antillarum. The sequence goes on from NW_027272965.1 coordinate 77,104, forward strand.
CTTGCAAACTTATCTGCAAGCTTGCGATTATTTTTGCAATCATATCTGCGACCTTGCCATCGTCCACAAGCTAATGGTAAGTTGCTGCAAATATCACATTCGAGAAGTCATGCGTCCGGATATGTCTAGAAATAATCGAAAGAGGTGCACTTTCTTACCTTCGTTCCGAGCACGAAATTTCATAGTCATTCGCACACGGGAAGACAGGGTACAGTCCCACGTACCCACATCTCTGTTGTGCTCACGTCACCTGTACTTCAGTGCCGTATGGCACTGCTGTAGTCTGATCGTAACTCGTACCGGGAATTCGTAATTATAATGTTACTTACTAGTGCAGTTAAATCTGCGTTAAGTCCGAATAATCCAATGTCATGAATTTGCAACTGGTATCATAGCTGATAGATATTCATATTTTTGCTACTTTTTTTTTATAGGCCAGTTCTGATAACGTAAGTGCTTGTGTTTGAGGTGGCAAAGCTAAGTCCCCTGCAGCACACTGCTACATTGTACTTATCGACACCCCGCGGCCCACTCTCAAAGCATGCATGTGCAGTGTGCTAGAGCAGCATGCAGCCACCTCGCATCGCACAGTAACAGTACACAGTACACTCGCATCGACCAATCAGCTCGCTGGATCGAAGCAGCATGGGGAGAGTCCATCATTGCGCAAGCGCAAATCAATTTTTCTTAGAATATGACATCATTATTCTCGTTTGCTGCTCCCATATAATTTGAGATTTCTGACAAGACACCTCATTTATTTTCACTTGTAACTTCAAAAATAGGTCTTCGGCAAAGCGAACACTACTCTGCTAACGTCCGCCCATGTCTAATGAATATGTATGTTAAGTTTCATGAATATTGATAAGTGGTGCGACCAGATGTGTCTGGAAATAATCGGAGGGTAGTTTTCCGGACAGCTAAACATGAAATGTTGAATAACTTAAAAAGTTCTCAATCGTTTCTCGTGATTTTTCGTATGTAGATAGATATCATCATTTTACATTTATACTGATAGTTTGAGCGATTTGGGTCGATGTATTTATAGCGGAGATATGAGAAGGTGACATTTTGGTGAAAATGAGAACGCCCGATTCGCACTGCCTCAATGACGGTTGAAAATTCAAAACGTTTCGTGGGTTTTGGGGGAGTTAATTATAGTCGTGTGCTGCGACTGTAGCGATCAAGGCTGAGATCAGTTAGATTTCTGTGTTCGCTGACCCCAGTCACCCCATTCAGGTGCCTGTTTTTTTGTAGAACAAAAGATTCTGTGAGCTCATCAGTGCACGCTCTATTCATACCTCACACCAGATCAATATTTCCATTGTTCATTGGCACATGTAGTTGACCATGGAAAGGGGGATACAATGTGCCGCTTGACTGCCTTCACACAGGTGGATTACCAACCTGTCTGCCTCTCCGTCCACAGGCAAAAAGAATCTTGTTTGGGAGCATTAAAGGAACTCAGAGAATTGCGAAAGGAACGGGTTAAGTATTGTTAAGTATACAAAATGTGCACAATGGTTATAATGAAATTGTTCTAGACTAAATCGTCAACAGTTATGGTTTAAATAGCAATTATAGAAGGACTCTTATGAAGTGCTCATTCTGCCTTAAAAGATATTCATAGCGCTGTGGAGTACATATGTATCATGTTACAACAGAGTATCACAGAAGATATAAGAACAACAAACAAACAATATACTTTAATACAGGTTAACAATTGTGAATTTAACCCTAACTAGGCCGGGCTATTTAGGTAGTTGATAGAGCTGGGGGGGCCTACCAGGCCCCCCCCCCCCCCTCCAGATCTCGACCGGGCGATCGCGATGAAAATTGGCACACACATTGCCTATGATGTAATCTAAAATGCCTTGAAGTTCATTTTTTGTTAAATTATCATTTATGCTAAATTATGCTAATTTATGCATGATAATGCATAAAAATCAGACTATTTTGTATAAATCACAAAATAAAGCTCAAAACAGGCACATTTTTTGTGTAAGTATTCTTTTGAGTGTCCTTAGCAAATGTAATTAAAAAAAATTGTGATATCACAAAAAATTCTTAAGTATTTTATTGTTTTTGAATTTCTTATGTATTTCCATGTTTTTATGCCTCCGCCACAAAGTGGTGCTGGAGGCATTATGTTTTCGGGTTGTCCGTCCGTCCGTCCTTCCGTCCGTCCGTCCGTAATGAATTTTGTGGCAGGCGTAACTAAAAAACCTTTTGAGGTATCGTAATGAAACTTGGCATGTATGTGTATTAGGGGGTGAAGTTGTGCCTATCAACTTTTGGGGGGAACATGCTCAAGGTCAAAGGTCAAAAGGTCAAGGTCAAATACGTAAAATTTAACTATTTCCTCCATATCTATGCATTGCCTAAAGATATTTTCTTGAAACTTAGTGTATGCATGTATTACCCAATTAAGATTCTCTGGTGAAAGTTTGGGGTCATGAGGTCAAAGTTCAAAGGTCAAAAGGTCAAGTAGAAATATTAAAATTTCACTTTTTTCTCTGTACCTTGGAAATTGTTCAAGATATCTTCATGGAACATAGTATTATACATGTACTGGCTGGCAGTGATTATCTAGAGAATTTAGGGTTCATGGGGTCAAAGGTCAGGGGTCAAACGTCTAGGGCAACACTTCAAAATTTTACTATTTCCCGCATATATATGCAATGCCAGCAGGATTATTTTTTTTACTCTTGGTGTATGCATGTATAACCCAATAGAGATTCTCTGTTGAGAATGTGCTGAACTAACTGTTTCTTCCTTATCTAGGAAATGGTTCAAGTTATTTTGAAACTTACTACATATTTTTGCATGTTCTGCCTAACAGTGATTATCTTGATATGATTTCTAGGGTCAAAGGCCAGATGAAAATGGCAACAATTTACTATTCAATACAGAAAGTACACTTTTTCTCCATACCAAAAAATTACTCAGTGCATGAACTTATGAGTGGATCAAAGTCAAGTTAAAGATTTTAAATCTCCAAATACATGCTCTCCTATCCATCCAATTAAACCTAGGTCAAGGAAGGTGAACATTCAACACATTTGTGACAAACTTGTCATTTTAATATTTTGCCAATTTTGTGAAAATGTAATCACACGTTGTCCACATGTACTATGGACCTATTAAGAGAACCACGCATTATGGCGGAGGCATACCAGTCGCCATAGCGACATTTCTAGTTTCGACTTTATGTTTTTCATTGTTTTTTCGATGAAATTTGTCCACGACATCGCTCCGAGCAAGAAAATATGTTATTCATTGATTTTAATCAATAAAACCCCAAAATAATCATGCTTTTATGAAATTTATGAACTGGTCTGGAATATGAAGAAGCAGAGTGTAGAAATATGTGGGATCCAGGAGCACAGACAGGTGCATGAGACAGACAGGATAGATGACATCAACTGCTATAAAGTTGGTCAGGGGTATGAACTCTACACGGCATCAGCATGGAGGAATACAATGCAAGCGGCAATAGGAGGAGTTGGTATTGTTATCGGCAAGATAGCTCAAAGGGCTCTTATTGGTGTAGATCGTATTTCAGACAGGCTGATTAAAGCAACCTTCCAGGGAAATCCTGCATTAACTGTAATTGTTGCATATGCACCATGTGAATATGCAGCTAGCACTGACAAAACTGACTTCGATGACAATCTTCGTCAAGCAATTGAAGCTGTTCCTCGCCATCACTTCTTGGTGGTGCTTGGCGATCTCAACGCACGACTCGGTCCAGATGATGTCCTGTTCACATGCAATGACCAGACGAATGACAATGGCAGACGACTGCTTGATGTGATGGAAGAGTATCAGTTATTGGCCACAAACACGCTCTTTCAGAAACGAAAGGGAAAACTATGGACATGGATGTCACCAAACAAGACCACCCATCAGTTAGATTATATTCTGACACGTAAGAAGTGGCGTAAAAGCATCGTTAACAGTGAAGCATATGGGTCCTTTTCCTCTCTCGGATCTGATCACAGGGTGGTGACTGCAACAATAAGACTTAGTCTTAGAGCGCCGAAAAAGCAGAAAGTGAAAAGAGTGAAATATGCTTGGGAGGATCTAACAACCGACCGTCAATTACAGGAGCAATACGCAGTGGAAATAAGAAACAGATTTCATGTACTCCAGGAGGAGAATGAGTCTGCCACAGAAACGTACCAACGCTTTATTAATGCAAATCAACAAGCAGCAGAAACATGTCTCAAGCAGATCAAAAAGGCTCGGAGGGAGGAGCAAAGCTTAAACCCTAAAGTTACTGTTGCCAGGAAGAAGACGAAAGCTGCATATAGGGCGTTCATCGCAGACAAGGGTGTAGATGGCAAGAGCAGAGAAGAATATGCAAGGACAAGGGAAAACTTGTACAGAACATATATTGCAATTCTGGATCAGGAAAAATTGCGTAGGCAAATAGCTGAAGTAGAGCAAGCACATGAAAATAGAAAATATGGACTGAGCTGGAAGCTCATCAATGACATCTCCGGACGAAAGGCATCTCAGTCTGTCAGGATTCGAGGTGAAAGTGCAGAAAAGAGAGTTGCGACCTGGTACTCAAACTTCAAGAACCTCTTGGGCAACCCTCCTGAGCTTCTAGAAAGTAACGAACCAATAACACCTATTTTTAGTGACCTTCCCATACCAGATGGTCCGTTTACGATGAGTGAGTACACGAAGGCTAAAGCAGAAATGAAGAACAACAAAAGCAGTGGGGAGGATGGGGTAGCCCCTGAAGTTCTGAAATATGTTCCTGTGGATGATATTATCTTAGAATTTATCAACCGCTCATATAATGAGGATGGGGACCAGCCGGAACAGTGGTCTACACTTAACATCATCCCAGTACCAAAGTCAGGGGATCTCTCCCAGACTGACAACTACCGTGGGATTTGTCTGAGCTCAGTAGTATCCAAAACATATAACAGAATGATCTTGAACCGCATCAGACCCTACATTGATCCACTGCTTAGGGACTCCCAGAATGGCTTCCGACAGGAACGATCGACTGTAGGACAGATCCTAGCACTTAGAAGAATACTTGAAGGAGTGAGAGATAGGAGCCTCCCTGCAGTGATCACATTTATCGATTTCAAGAAGGCCTTTGACAGCATCCATCGGGGGAAGCTCCTAGAGATTCTCAACGCTTATGGCATTCCTGAGAAACTAGTTCGTGCGATTGATGTCATTTACTCCAAGACGCATGCAAAGGTGTGCTCGCCTGATGGAGAGACAGAGTATTTTGAAATACTGGCTGGGGTACTTCAAGGAGACACATTGGCACCCTTTCTGTTTATCGTAGCCCTTGACTATGCTTTGAGGCTTGCCATCAATGGCAAGGAGGAGGAGCTTGGATTTACATTGGTGCCCCGTCAAAGCCGTCGTGTTCCGCCCGTAATGGTCACTGACCTTGATTTTGCTGACGATATTGCCTTAATATCAGATACAACTGAAAAGGCAAGGGAGCTGCTATTTGCAGTGGAAAAGGAGTGCAAGAAGATTGGTCTACGGCTCAATGCAAAGAAGACAAAGGTGATGGCATTTAATATCGACGATACCACTATTACAACCTTAGACGGCGCAGTACTCGATGTGAAGAACGACTTCAAGTATCTGGGCTCCTGGATTGCCTCGACAGAACAAGACATCAGGATCAGACGTGGCCACGCATGGAATGCTTTGCACAGTATGAGGAAAGTGTGGAAATCTCAGCTTAGCGACGACATAAAACGGCGACTTTTTGTCACAACAGTTGAGTCTGTATTACTGTATGGAGCAGAGACGTGGACACTTACAGCCAGACAAGAGAAAGCATTGGACGGAGTGTACACACGCATGCTCAGGATAGCCCTTAATGTGTCATGGAGTGACTACGTTAGAAATGATGACTTGTATGGTACATTGCCAAAGGTGTCTGACAAAGTGCGTGAGAGAAGGATGCGATTAGCGGGACACTGTGTGCGACACCCTGAGCTATCTGCGAATTCCCTCGTACTCTGGGAACCTAAACAGGGAACTGCAAAACGAGGGAGACGTAAGGCCACTTTAATCAGTGTCCTGAAGAAGGATGCAGGCCTTGAAAGCATTAATGACCTACGGACAGTCATGTTAAATAGAGAGGTTTGGAGGCGCAACTTTGTTTTGGAACCCGAGTTGGCATCGGCTGAAGCAAGTACATATTATAGCAAGTACATGCCCTCGAATAAGTAGTAGTAGTTTATGAAATTTGCCTGTAAGCACAGTTTGCATTGTAATTGTACACGAATTCACGTTTTTGAGCAATTTTTGGTCTGACATGCATGTACATATTTATGCCTAACTTCGGAACCGCGCGCCCAGGCATCGCAGATTTGATGTCAAAAGATGCGGGAGACTCGAAAGAAAAAAGTAATGAAACGTCGCGGCAATAGCTTTTTGCAATTGGGATACATCACACGGAACGTCGAGGGGGGGGGGGGGGGGGGGCCTCTGAGGCCCCTCTCCCGGCCTAGTTAGGGTTAAATTGAAAGGTAGTTCTTGAGGTTATTTTTGAAAGTATCAATGGAAGGTGCATGTCGAAGAGATATTGGAAGGCTGTTCCAGAGTTTTGGGCCCATGTATGAGAAAGCAAGATCCCCCTAACTATGCTTGAATTTTTGTGAGTTCAATGAACAGAGATTTTGTGGTCTTTGGTGTAGGTGAAGAGTGTTTTAAAGGTAGTGAGAAAAATAGTAATATCTCCTTATCTTTTAGGTTTTATTGCAAAATTGTTATATGTTACACATATGCATAAAATGTGTTTACCCTAAACATTTTATAAACCACTGCTCCAATGATAGACAGTTACCTGTAAAGGAAACCAAAACCCAAAAAGATATTGGATTGAGTGAAAGCAGCAACATTAGTAGAATACATCCGTGAAAGTTTGAGGAAAATTTGACAATCGATGCAAACATTATGAATTTTTAAAGTTTGGTGCTGGAACCGTTGGATGAGAAGACTACTAGAGGTTATGATGTACAATGTGTGGACAACAGTATACAAAAAATATAAAGGGAATCCCACAAAAATTCACTTCCCAGCCTTTGTTTATTTTGCCATTGCTCTTAAAAATGCAGGGTAACCCTATGTTTTTATTGCATATTCCAAAAGCATATGAAATGTTGATAACATTTCAAGTACGGTATCAGTATTTCATTGATGAGAGCATGATGTCATCATATTGTCATCTGAAATCAAAAAAGTAGAATTAAATTTCTTAATGTAATGTTTGTGGCATTCATTTGCGTATCTCTGTTATTTTTGCTCAATTTTCCTTCAGATTCAAATATGTTGTACTTTGGAGTATTGTCTTTTGAGTCAGCATCATGATTGTTTTTCAATTTATCATCATTTTAAAAATTGTTAATGAATGCAAAGTATCAAAATTTGCAGAGTTTACGTGTTATGATTATGGGAGGTGATTTTTTTTTCCCATTCATACATTGACTTGACAACGTTCTGGAAGCTGTATATCATTTGATTTTGCTTTATTTCCTCTGAAAATTAAATATGTCATAGCTGAGACAACATATTTTCATAATTGTGTATTTGAGTATTGATCAGATGCCCTTATCATGGTGAAAATTTCTATTTCAAAGTAAATTTGTGAATGGAATCAAGACGAAGAATTTTCATATTCCTGTACCCTACATGTATTTAAGCTTATGTTTCACAGCACTGAGTGGGAATGTGTGGCTCATGTGGTTAGCACACTGCGTGCTGTTTATGATACTATACCAGAGGACCCAGGGACGAATCCCACAGGGCACTATTACTGTAAAAGTGGAAATTTTCGCGGTGTTGAAATTTTCGCGCATTTCGCGCAACCAGAAACTAGTGCAAAAATAAAAGCATGCGAATATTTTTGCCTGCCATACGTTCCTGTGCATGATGTCTTGATTCCGCGGAAGTAAAAACACGCAAAACCCTTCTGACCCGGCTAAGCACGAAAAATTAGTCACACGAAAATATCCACTTTTACAGTATTTCATTTTTTTCTTTTTTTTTGTACTCTTTTTCTCTTTTTTTTTTCTTGCAGTTCAGCTTCACTCCAATGTCATTTATTGTATCCCCTGAACAGAGTTCAGAGGATACTATGGATTTGGCCTCGTCGCGCCACGTCTGCCGCTGCGTCTGCCGCCGCCGCGTCCGCCGCCGCCGCCGCTGCTGAGATTTCCTTGTGAGCCCTCTACCAGCTGTGTTTCTTTTCCGATCATCTTCAAATTCGGCATGAAGGTGTATTATGGTTAGACGAAGACATCTATTGTTTTTGGTGATGGCGCCCTCGCTTGTTCCGTCTTTATACATGAAAAGGTAAATTCAATAGGGTCTGCTTTTGAGCGCTCTACTGGCTGCAGTTCTTCTTCGATCATATTCAAATTTGGCATGAAGGTGTATTATGGTAAGATGAAGAGGCCTATTGTTTTTGGTGATGGTGCCCTCGCTTGTTCCGTCTTTATACATGAAAAGGTAAATTCAATAGGGTCTGCTTTTGAGCACTCTACTGGCTGCAGTTCTTTTTCGATCATATTCAAATTTGGCATGAAGGTGTGTTATGATAAGACAAAAATGCCTATGGTTTTTGGTGATGGCACCCTTCCTTGTTCCATCTTTATACATGAAAAGGTAAATCCAACAGTGTCTGCTTGTGAGAGCTCTACTCATAGGCTGCAGTTCTTCTTCGATCCTCTTCAAATTTGGCATGAAGGTGTATAGACCAGTTCGTAATTCCACTTTGCGCATGAGCAGAAAAAGGTCATTTGTACCAACAGGCATTTTGGTTTGTAAATTCACTGAGATAAGCATCTGTGATGCGATGATTATTCATGTGATTCTTATCTAAATGGTGCTTGCCAGCACATCCACCTGACATCAAGAATGGTATGTCGCAATATAAAAGGAATGTAGGCTGTTACTGCATTCAATACAAAACAATGGTTAATGGATGGCTGTGAATTGTCAACTGATGGAGTATTCTGATCACCTGATCTCAATGCAAGTTCTTTCTTTGTTTGAAGATGAATTCCATGAATTGTTACGTCGGGCAAGCTTATGCATCATACCGCTTTGAAAACGAGCGAAGTGCCTAACCAAGTGAGAAAAAAGTAAGGTCATTTGTACCACTGTGTACATGAGCTAATTACGAACTGGCTTATTATGGTAAGACGAAGACGCCTATTGTTTTTGGTAATGGCGCCCTCGCTTGTTCCGTCTTTAAACATGAAAAGATAAATTCAATAGGGTCTGCATGTGAGCGCTCTACTGGCTTCAGTTCTTCTTCGATCATCTTCAAATTTGGTACAAAGGTGTATTATGGTAAGACAAAGATGCGTATTGTTTTTGGTGATGGCGCCCTCTCTTGTTCCGTCTTTACACATGAAAAGGTAACTTTTAACCCTAACTAGGCCGGGGGGGCCTCCGAGGCCCCCCACCCCCCTCAACGTTCCGCGCGATGTATCGCTAACGCGAAAAGCTATCGCCGCGACGTTTCATGACTTTTTTTCTTTCGAGTCTCCTGCATCTTTTGACACCAAATTTGCGATTCCCGGGCACGCGGTTCCGAAGTTGCACATAAATATGTACTTGCATGTCAGACCAAAAATTGCTCAAAAACATGAATTTGTGTACAATTTCAATGCAAACTGTGCTTACAAGCAAATTTCATAGAAGTATGATTATTTTGGGGTTTCATTGATTAAGATCCATCAATAACATATTTTCTTGATCAGAACAATGTCCCGAACAAGTTTCATTGAAAAAACAATGAAAAACATAAAGTCGAAAAAACAACGAAATACATAAGAAATTTAAAAAACAATAAAATAACATTTTTTTTCACTTATATTTGCTCAGGACACTAAAAAGAACATTTAAACAAAAAATGGGCCCATTTTGAGCTTTATTCAGTGATTTATACCAAATTGTCTGATTTCAAGCATCACTATGCATAAATTAGTATAATTTAGCATAAATGATATTTTTCTTTAAATCTAACTTCGTGGTACTTTAGATTACATCATAGGCAATGTGTGTGCCAATTTTCGTCGCGATCGCACGGTCGACGGCCGAGATCTGGAGGTGGGGCCTGGGAGCCCCCCCGGCTCTATGATCTACCTAAATAGCCCGGCCTAGTTAGGGTTAAAGGGTCTGCTTGTGTGTGTGACGCTGGCCTTATTTCTTGAGTATGGGTGATCATTCTACATGAAGGACACAACAGTTTGTGGTGACAGCGCCCTCATTGTGCCGAATTTGGATGCCAATGCTAATTTCTTCTGTGTGCTCTATCAGCCACATTTCTTATCAGATTTTCTTCAAATTTGGCAAAAAGGTGCATTATAGTGAAATGAAGATGCCCATATTGTTTTTGGTGGTGGCGCCCTCGCTTGTTCTGTCTTTATACATGAAAAGTTAAATTTTACAGGGTCTGCTTGTGTGTGCGACCCTGCCTTGTTTCTTGACCGATTTTTTTTTCAAATTTGGTATGTAAATGAATCATAGTCAAATCTGTACACCTAAACCTATTTGGATTTTATTGTATCCTGCAACAGTTGCCATATCATGCAAAATTCATGCCTAAAAAGTAATCCAGATGGAGTATGGGAGACGGGTTCGGGGGATACATGTGCTCGATTGCGAGTGCTTCTAGTCTTGAAATGAATTCATCAAGTATACATATTACCCTCCCCCCCCCCCAACACACACATATATGCAATTTCCCTTCGTTGTCGAGCCCACCGGAGGTGAAGGGGGACTGTGGAGCCGGGAAATGTGCAAACGCCGGGAATTGTGCAAATGCCGGGTATTGTGCAAACGTCTGGCCAGGAAATGTGCAAACGCCAGGAAATGTGCAAACGTCTTGCCAGGAAATGTGCAAACGTCTCGTCGGGAAATGTGCAAATTTCATCAACGGGAAATGTGCAAACATGACGCCGGGAAATGTGCAAAAGTTCAATTTTGCCGGGAAATGTGCAAAACGTCGCCGGGAGATGTGCAAATCATTTACTTTAGCGATATTGTGTGTAAAGATAGTAGATAAACTCCATATCAAAACTGCCCATGAACTTCCACCATTTAGATTTTCTTAATGAAATCCTTGACAGATTTTCAACAAAATTGGCAGGTAGAACGATTATGGCAATGGGATCTCAATTTGTTTATATAGTAGCCACCCCCCCCCCCCCCGAAAAAGGGGAGGGGGCCTCAAAGTCCCAGAACTACGTTATTATCAAAATTCTTCTTGTGTTATATAACCAATTAAGAATGAGCTAGGTTGGTTCTTTAAAGATATTGATGACAGGAGTTCACGTTTAATGGCAGATCCAGGGATGCAGGGCACGGGGCCATAAGTGGGGAGGAGTCTTCATATTGAAGCCTCAGAGTCCCTAAACTAGTGCTATGAAGACATTAATGACTGAAATTGCATGTTTGACGGATCCAGGGGTGTCTGGATCGCGGGGGGGGGGGGGGGGGGGGGGGGGGGGTGAGGGGAGGAGAGGGATTTTCTACATTTTCAGTATCTTCTTGAAAAGTCTAGGACAGATTTTCACCAAACTTGTCAGATAGCCTCATTACGGTGATATGATCTTTATGAACTGAAATTAGCCCCCAATCTTACCCCCCCCCCCCTCACCCCGGCCGAAAAGGGGGGGGGGGGGGAGTTGAAGCCTCAGAGTCCGTAAACTCTGGATTTTTTAAAATCTTTTTCTGTCGAATGAAAAAAAAAGATAGGGCTAAGTTAGTGCCTTGAAAGCATTAATGACTGAAATTTCATGTTTGATTATGGCGGATCCAGGGGTGCCCTGATTGGGGGTGGGGGGAGGGGAAGTGATGGAGAGGAGGGGGATTGTCCACTTTTACTGCGTCTTCTTGATAAATCTCAAGAAGGATTTTCACCAAACTTGGCAGATACCATCTTTACGGTGATATGGTCTTATATAGTAAAATGAGCCCCACCCCCTCCCACCGCCAAGGGGGGGGGGGGGGAAGGAGTTGAAGTTTCAGGTCCCTAAACTCTGGAATTTGCAATCTTCTTCTGTTGAACCAAAGAATATGGAACTACGTTATATGACGACACTATAGTTACTAAAATTTCAGGTTTGATTATGACGGGTCCAGGAGTGCCCTGATAAGGGGTGTGAGGGGGAGGAGGGGGATTTTCCACATTTTCTGCATAGTCTTGTAAGATCTATGACGGATTTTCACCAAACTTGGCAGATAGTTTATTTATGGTGATTCGATCTTAATTTGTTAAATTGAATCCCCCCCCCTCCCCCCCGCCGACGAGGAGGGGGGGTTGAACCCTCAGAGTCCCTATTCTCTTGATTTTTTTTTACTTCTGTCGAACCGAAAAAGTTAGTGCTGTAAAGACATTAATGACCGAAATCTCATGTTTGATTATGGCGGGTCTAGAGGTGCTCTGATCGGGGGTAGGTGAGGGTGAGGGGGAGGGGGTGCTGTTCGTTATTCCGAAGGTTCGCTATTCTGAAGGTTCGTTATTCCGAAGGGTCGTTAATCCGAAACACGCAAAGTCCCTATACCTGGAGGTTCGTTAATGCGAAAATGAAAAAGGGTTTGTAATCCGAAAATTTGTGGCGTTATTCGGAAGGTTCGTTATTCCGAAGACTGGTTAATCCATAAATGAAATTTGATACAATGAACCTTCGGAATAACGAGCTGTAACCAGGGGGAGGAGGGGGATTTTCAAAATTTTCTCCATCTTCTTGAAAACTCTATGACGAATTTTCACCAAACTTGGCAGATAGCATCTTTATGGTGATAGTACTGTAAATACAGTTAATGCATGATGTAGGTTCAAGTACTGTAAATACAGTTAATGCATGATGTAGGTTCAAGTACTGTAAATACAGTTAATGCATGATGTAGGTTCAAGTTTACTATGACAGATGAAGGGATGCCCAAAAAGGGGAGGGGGTAGGAAGGAGGCTTAATTTTCACATTTTTTGTCTTTTTCCTGAAAACTCAAGACGCATCCCTCGGATAATAAAATTATATATCAGCTTTAAAAAAATAAAACCTTCTATACAAAAATGATGGAGCTAATAGAGTCCTGGTGCCTGTTATTGTAAGTTAATTCATGAATTAATGTTAAGTGCGGCGGAGGCCGATTTGTCACATATTCAGCTTCTTCTTGAAACCCTTATATAATAAATATTTGCCAAGCTTGAAACGTAGCGTAGCGTATTTATCTGGTGATATGACCTCAATTTGTCTAAATGAGCACTGCCCCAACCCCTAAGGTGGGAGGAGATGGAGCCCCCCCCCCCCCCCCCCCACCCCATCTCCGCCCCTTGAACTTGAAAGGGACCAAGACGGGGATGGGGTCGTTCTGGTGGAATTCAGAATTTTATTGAAAACATATGAAAAAACGGAATACATACTTTTTAAAGAAATTTTCTATACAACCAAGAGTAATAGAACACAATTTTATCACATTTTTAGAAGGTAGATCTATACTTTGATGAAATTTCACGTCTGCTTACTGAATGACGTGGGGGCTACCCTGGTCTTATCCCCAGCTTTGGGGAAGGGGAACAACTTGGACTTGTTGCCCCTTCAAACAAAGTGGGATTCCATTACCCTAGAGATGCTACCTCCCACGTTCGGTGAAAATCCGTCAAAGAATTTTCAATATGCAGCATATGTGAAAATCCCCCCTCCACCCCCCCCCCTCCCCCGATAAGGACACCCCTCGATCCGCCACAATCAAACATGAAATAAAATTTCAGGCATTAATGTCTTCATAGCACTAACTAAGCTCTCTTTTCCGGTTTGACAGAAGAAGATAAAAATTGAGTTTAGGGACTCCGAGGCTTCAACCCCCCCCCCCCCACCCTTAAGCGGTGTGTGTGTGTATGGGAGGGGGCTCATTTTAACAAATTAAGTGCATATCACCGTAAAGAGGCAATCTGCCAATTTTGGTGAAAATCTGTCGTAGATGTTTCAAGAAGATGCTGAAAATGTGGAAAATTCCTCTCCTTGCCCCCACCCCCCTTGATCTGGAGACCCCTTGATCCGCGCCATAACCAAACATGAAATTTCATTCATTAACGCTGTGTCTTCATAGCACTAACTTAGCTCTATCTTTATCGGTTTGACAGAAGAAGATTTTAAAAATTCCAGAGTTTAGGGATGCTGAAGCTTCAAAATCCCTCATTATAGATATTTCAAGAAGATGCTAAAAATGTGGAATATCCCCCTCAACCCATCACCCCTTGATCCGCCGTAGTCAAACATGAAATTTCATTCATTAATCATGTTAATGTCTTCATAGCACTACAGAACTTAGCTTTATCTTTTTCGGTTTGACAGAAGAAGATTAAAAAAAAAAAATCCAGATTTTGGGGATGTTAAAAATGAAGCTTTCACCCACCCCCCCCCCCCTCCCTTCGGCGATGGGGGGGGGGGGGGGGGCGCATTTTAACGAATCAAGATTATATTACCATAGATATGACTGTATCTCACAAGTTGGGTGAAAATCCGTCCTAGATTTTTCGAGAATGTGCTGAAAATGTAGAAAATCCCCCTCACCCCCGATCAGGGCACCCCTGGGTCCGCCATAATCAAACATGAAATTTTAGTCATTAATGTCGTCATAGCACTAACTTAGCTCTTTCTCTTCGGTTCGACAGATGAAGAAAAAAAAATCAAGCGTTTAGGGACTCTGAGGCTTCAACTCCTTCCCCCCCCCCCCCCCCCACTTAGGACTGGTGTGGGGGGGGGGCTCATTTTGACAAATTACGATCTTATCACCATTAAGTTGTTATCTGCCAAATCTGGTGAAAATGCGTTGTAGGGTTTGCAAGAAAATGCTGAAAATATAATTAACAAAAAACAAGACAGATGGTCGCTAAGACAGGTGGTAAAGATGGTAATGGTTCGTTTGTGCCCAGCTTTGATTGAGAGTTTTTCTTCCATCTCTACATAATATAGGTGAAATGAATGGTTTGCACATTTCCCGGCAAAATTGAACATTTGCACATTTCCCGGCATCACGTTTGCACATTTCCCGTTGATGAAGTTTAGAGTTTTGCACATTTCCCGGCAAGACGTTTGCACATTTCCCAGCGTTTGCACATTTCCCAGCGAGACGTTTGCACATTTCCAGGCGTTTGCACATTTCCCGGCTCCACAGGGACTAAGGGATCGCCTGCAGCGCCTGTCCGTCCGTCATCCGTCCGTCGTCTGTCCATAATGCTACAAAAACTTGATAACTTTCTACTAAGGACTTCAATTTCATTCAAACTTGGAGGAAAGAGTAGTTATATAAAGTTACACAAAGTTACACATTTTACCAAACATGAAGGTCATCTCAAGGTCAAAGGTCACAGGCAGGGGTCTATGTACTTTAGGGCCCAATGTTAAATTTTTACGGCGCATTTCGATTATGGCTCATAATTTTTGATGTACCGTATGACCTCATTGGATTTTTTTTTTTATCACCAAATTACAATTCAACCAGCTAAACATCAACAATCAAACAGAGCTGTAAGTAGTTCTGGTATAGCGCCAACTGAGGTTAACTTTCAGTGTATACTTATGATGGATGTCTCATCAGTAATTCACATCCATTTAACGCACACACAAGCAAACCAGTCAAAGTGTCTTTGTTATGAATGTAAGGGTATTGTAATTTTGCTTCAGGACTGTTGTCAAATGACCCTGAAAATAATATTGTAGCACACACACAAATGTCATTGTCACAAATGTACACCCTAGTAATTATGTACATGTATGATGTACTGTATGCATGGTTGTTTTAATGTGTTTGTACACAGGTTGACCAGATTAATGGAGAACATTCTATGTGGTATAGATATAGTACATACAGGCTGACCAGATCAGTGGAGAATTTTCTAGGTGGTATACAATGTAGCTATACAGTACATGCATGTAACAGGAAATACATTATAGCTCACTCAATCTAGAATGATTTCACCCAGTCCAGAATGTTCTCGGAAGTGCTTACATATTTGGCTGAGTCATGCACTGTCCCTGTAGCCCAATGTGATTGGTAGTTATTCTTGCCAATGATGTTTTGTACATAGATAGGCAGTGAATCATCCAGGATTCCTGGAACTTGGACTAGCTAGAATGTTCATTATGTGTGGCCCCAGGTTGGAGAGAGTTACAGAATGTGCTAGAAGGGGGTGAATGGATAGTATATAAGCCAGAGAAATTCTGTAGTAGGCAGAGTACCCAACACCTCTGCTCTGAGAGTTACGTCACTTCTGGCTCTGAAGCGACTTGTTATTGTCAGTAGTGTGTTACCTGCTGACCTGTTATGTGTGTGGAGATAAGGCCTGGGAGACATTTTGTCGCAGAGAATTAATTTGCCTACATTGGAGATAGACTCCATTTTTGTGTCAGTGGACATTGCTACGGCAAAGCTGTGACAGGCTGGATTCCTAGTTGAACATTATTAAGTGAATTATCATTCAACGCAACGACTGGACGTGGTCGTCATAACGTTGGATTCTGCCCATTTCGCTGTGAACATTATACCGTGGACCTATAACGTGGATATATACCCTGGATTTATACCGAGGACTATTGTAACCTGTGCCTCTGGATTTACGTTGAAGGAATCATTCATCGGTGCATCACGGATCATTCATTTGTGCATCAAGCATCGTATTTGGACACTACCAGGGAACTGTAGGGATTTCGTGATTTAAGATTTGCCTGCAATACATGTAAGTGATTCCATTACTGACTTATATTTGTTTCTAGTGATCATTATTGTACTGATGTGAAAACCGATTACGAGTCTGTACCCACAATATCACTGTTAATAAACCGCCTGAACATTAGTTGATGGTTTCTTCTGTGCGATCATTCTCAGTGTGATTTTGGTCGTAACAGTCATGAACATGTGATAGTATACATTGTAGCTTGACTTGGATTTTACCAGAGATGCCAAGTTCAAAAAACTTTTATGAGTGAGATTTTCATGACTCGGCGTTTCGGCGCATGCGTGCGCAAACGAGGAGGGTGTCGCCCCTCCCATGGTAGGGAGCTTTTTGTAATTATTAGCTCTCAGTGAAGCGATCTGGTGCATACTTCAGTGACTATTTCTTACTAATTTTGAAAGACAAAAGGGAAATATGCCTTCAATTGCAACTATCACTTTAATCCTTTGAGCTATGCTCCTTATTTTTGGCCCAATTTGCAGACTTCATCTGATGCGTGAGAAAAATGGGTGCCATGCGTGAGATCGTGAGACAGGCCCTAAATGCTTGAGTCTCACGCAGAATGCGTAAGACTTGGTAGCTCTGTTTTACCTCACATTCATTGTAAATAATAATGAAAAATTGTGAAGGTAAAAGAAACCCTTGCTACGGCAAGGCTTTCTTTTTCCCATGGGGGATGGTGTCACAAATGTACACCCTAGTAATTATGTACATGTATGATGTACTGTATGCATGGTTGTTTTAAAGTGTATGTACACAGGTTGACCAGATTAATGGAGAACATTCTATGTGGTATAGATATAGTACATACAGGCTGACCAGATCAGTGGAGAATTTTCTAGGTGGTATACAATGTAGCTATACAGTACATGCATGTAACAGGAAATACATTATAGCTCACTCAATCTAGAATGATTTCACCCAGTCCAGAATGTTCTCGGAAGTGCTTACATATTTGGCTGAGTCATGCACTGTCCCTGTAGCCCAATGTGATTGGTAGTTATTCTTGCCAATGATGTTTTGTACATAGATAGGCAGTGAATCATCCAGGATTCCTGGAACTTGGACTAGCTAGAATGTTCATATGTGTGGCCCCAGGTTGGAGAGAGTTACAGAATGTGCTAGAAGGGGGTGAATGGATAGTATATAAGCCAGAGAAATTCTGTAGTAGGCAGAGTACCCAACACCTCTGCTCTGAGAGTTATGTCACTTCTGGCTCTGAAGCGACTTGTTATTGTCAATCCTGTGTTACCTGCTGACCTGTTATGTGTGTGGAGATAAGGCCTGGGAGACATTTTGTCTGCAGAGAATTAATTTGCCTACATTGGAGATAGACTCCATTTTTGTGTCAGTGGACATTGCTACGGCAAAGCTGTGACAGGCTGGATTCCTAGTTGAACATTATTAAGTGAATTATCATTCAACGCATTCGACTGGACGTGGTCGTCATAACGTTGGATTCTGCCCATTTCGCTGTGAACATTATACCATGGACCTATAACGTGGATATATACTCTGGATTTATGCCGAGGACTATTGTAACCTGTGCCTCTGGATTTACGTTGAAGGAATCATTCATCGGTGCATCACGGATCATTCATTTGTGCATCAAGCATCGTATTTGGACACTACCAGGGAACTGTAGGGATTTCGTGATTTAAGATTTGCCTGCAATACATGTAAGTGATTCCATTACTGACTTATATTTGTTTCTAGTGATCATTATTGTACTGATGTGAAAACCGATTACGAGTCTGTACCCACAATATCACTGTTAATAAACCGCCTGAACATTAGTTGATGGTTTCTTCTGTGCGATCATTCTCAGTGTGATTTTGGTCGTAACAGTCATGAACTGTCACACTTGTAAATTTTGTGTGCAAATCTTATAAGAAATTTAATCTGTGCAGAAAATAAGGAAAAGAGGGGAAATGGATGTCATTATGTAGTTGATGAAAGCACTTTGTACATTAGTTGCTTCTCTGACATTAAGTTGATGGTTTTTAAATTGAAATACTGAGCTCAGAATCGTCTCTATGTACAAAAAGTCAATGCTGAAATACTGATATCACATTATGTTGATACATGTGCATATGGAATTTCGTATCATTTTACCTTTAGGCTTGTATCCAGGTGTAAGAGCTCTCCCAACTTTTCATATTATACAATGACAACAAGATTAGACATAGCCATCCTGGTTATGCAAATAAGGGTCAAAGTTCATATTTGAAAAGGCCAATATGTTAAAATCAAGATTACCTTTAAAACACATTATTGTCATGTGTCAATTTGTTCGTGTCGAAGACCTCTTGGTAAATACACTGTACTCAATTTGCTTATTCACACAAGCAGACACACGCACAGAATTTCCAGTTGGTTTGCATTACCGAAACAATTTGATCTGAATTATGTAGAATACAAAGAACACAACTTCATGAATGTATCTCAAGATAACTTCAAGTAACTATATATTACATCCTTTCCTTTGCCGATCATGGGTGACCAATATCTGATGACACCCCCCCCCCCCCCCCCCCCCCCCCCGCGTATCACCTAACTCGTCTTCAAGTAACGAGTTTCATGTCTCGTTATAGTAGTTGGTTTCTCATACACTTGTAGCTGATTTCATTGTAAGAAGAGTGGAACACATTGATTTGAATTGGACAAATTTTGGATATCAGAAGTTTCCTCATGATATCTGATATTTTGTTAAATCTATTCAGTGTTTGTGATCTACAGTGTCCCCAATTAGTAATGTGGGTGTATGTTGTGATGAAGGCCAGCACTTCCAAGGAAACCTGCACATAGCCACAATACTGTATTACAATGTATGTTTTTATATCTTTTTTATTGTCCAGCTTTTACGAACTTCTGGAACAAAGTGTCCCTATTACGATGAGCTCTACCAGAAAGAACTGGAAGGAGAATATGCCAATCAGCTGAATGAGCAATACAAGGTAAAATTTATCTGTGTCACTAATAGTCTGGGTGCTAAAGTCAGATTTTGGTCCTAACCTTGTTTTATTATCCACCCATTTTTTTTTTTTCTTTGTCCTCTTTGGAGGGTGCTGAATCCAAATCTGGATGACGTAACTCCTGCATCCTTGAGCATTTTGAGATATTTAAGATGGCTGCCAAATAGCTGCCAAAATCCGAAATTTATATTTCTTTATGCAAGGTGAAGAATTGCACATTAAAGTGAAGTTTTCAAGGGTGGTGATTCTGTATCTGGATGATGCAACTTTTGCATTCTTGAGGATTCTGAGATATTCAAGATGGCAACCAAAAATTGAAATTCATTAGGTGATCCGAGTATCCTCTCGGATCACCTTCTGTATCTGTACTGATTCTTTATTCTTCTTTATTTGTTTGTTTCTGTATTTCTCCTCAAAAGTTGTGCAGAGGTTAGCTCAGAAAGTCCTCTGCCTATCAATTTCAAAATTATACCATGTATGTATCATGTCGCAAAGATGACAGATCTAATGTATCATAGTGATCAGTCGACCGTGACGTCACGATGACGTCAATATATGAAAACACATTTTCATTTATATCTCATTAATGGAAAATAATTTTTCAATGAAATTTACGTCACATATATTTCAAGTCAAGCGCATTCTACTCATATTATCTAAATTCATATTTATTATTAAAACGTGCGCGTACGCGCGCATTGAAATATTTGTATGCTCCAAT
The DNA here is from genome assembly GCF_040938485.1 of Diadema antillarum. Lineage (NCBI taxonomy): Eukaryota > Metazoa > Echinodermata > Echinoidea > Diadematoida > Diadematidae > Diadema > Diadema antillarum. Next base: position 97,548 of record NW_027272965.1, read on the forward strand.
CGAGCTCAAAATCTTTTTGCACACGTTTCAGACCATTTGGAGCATTTTTTGAAAAATTGAAAAAATCGGACGGACGTGTAAGCGCGCGCACATATACGCACGCACAGCTCATATGCAATAGAATTTTCCCGTTTTTTCACATTTATCAGATGCCTGAAATGTCAAGGAATATTTCTACCAAGTTTCAAGTCAATATGATGTCATACGGGCCCATCAAAGTTGAAATTCCGCGCGTGCGTCAATGGCAATATACAGTGCAACAATGCCAAAAAAACGCCAATTTTAAATCCGATTTTACTCGTCAAGATTGACGGTGACCCCCCATTTTCTTTACATATTCTGAAAGCTGGTAAGTTGTACATGTCATTTCATGGGTTGGCGATGCTGGAAAAATGATTAAAAGATATCAAATTTCTGAATGAATTGTAAAAAAGTAAATTTTCAAAATGACGTCATCAAAAAAACCCAAAAGTCCAATTTTGGTTTCCCGGCAGGCAACCAAAACAGGATTGTCTAGCAATGTCACGATTTCAATAACTGTCGAACACTTACTCAATGCCACATCAGCAGTCATATTGAAGAAAGTCCATTTATATTCCAAAACACAACGTGTGTCTCGCCGAAAAATGCGCGATGATCAAGTCAGTATTTTGGCAGTAAAAAAACTGCCTGCCGTTTTCTGCTCGCGGTAAGCTGCCAGCAGGTGAGTCGAGTGGTGACTTGCTATGCATCGTGCGTGCTCCACATGACTGTGTAGAATAGAGCACAGTGCATGATTCACAGAAAAAAGAAAATTCCCACGATACCAAGGTGCCAGACTGGGGAATGGGGAGGGGTTGGAGAGAGAGAGAGACCAATCAACAGAAGAAACTGCGCGTACTGGCGCATTCTTGGAGGTCATGAACTGTCTGGGGTGTTGGAGATGAATAGGGAAAGAATGTTCAATTAAAAGATAGCTCAAGTCGAAGCCCCAGGGCGAAAATTGAGAATTACAAATGTAATGATTCTTTATTTCTTTCATTTAAGCTCCTTAAAATCACTCTCCTGCGATATTTGAGGAGCCAAAAAAGGTGTTAGAATGTCAAATTTAACTACTGCAATACGTGTAACACAATACTCTTCCTATTGATTTAATAATCTGTAAAACATGAATGTGACTACCAGTGACAATAAAAAAGGCTTTGTTTTGTGGAGAAATTTTTCTTTTTTTTGTCTATATCTTAACACTTCCAAGTTCATATGAAATTTCTGATGCTTTTACTGCAGCATCAACAGCCTAAAATTAATTACTGAAAGACTGTGTAAATGCATTTGAAATGTCAAATTTAGAGGATGCAAATCTATGTGGAAGATCATCGGATGTGGATGATGATCATGGCCATCCACATTGATTTGTACCCCTCTAAATTTGACATTTCAAATGAATATAGTAGGCAATGTTTCAGTAAATTCTGAAGATTTGTGAATCATGAAATTTTTGGCAACCATCCATTTGAACTTAGGCATGAAAAGCTCCTAAGAATCGGCAAAAACAACTCAACAAATCAGATATAAAGTTCCTTCGAAGTAGTACGCAGATTTGCTGGGCGTGATGTTTTGAGATTGTCACAATCGTGTTGTCTGAGTATCGCTATCCTTGAGTATCGGGAAGTTCTCACAAACTCCAGGATCACCCCTCCCTTGCCAACTCCAACATGTTGTTCCCCAACGCAAGGTTGAATGCATGGCATCTCGATGTCATCGTCTTATAGGTACCCGAGGCTGCTTTTTATTGTCTTGGAATATTGATTCATTTCTTGCCATGACATGAGTGTAGTAATCTTTTTGCATGACTATGTAAAAATTTGTGATACTCAACTCGTCATTGAGATGTTTTTCTTTCAGTCCAACAGGAACACAAAATGGTATCATGACATTTGCAATTGTTCAAAAGGTCTGCTGTTGATAACTCACAGACAGCTAATCACCCTTGTTTCCCAGGCCCTCCACCCATCGAGCAATGAACACGCGCGCGCAAATTTCTGCCATGTGGTTTTGCCAGCCAGCTGGCGGAATGTACTTTGAAGTTACATGGCAGCCTGGCCTGGCTGGCATGAATGGGTTTCGAGTTTCAATCAACATCTACTGTTGTTTTATTCTTGTAGAGCTGTATTCAAACAGGTCCCACCTCCCTGTTTCACCTGCTAGAAACACGGAAATCGGAGGGAGGTGTAGGGGAGAGATTTTTGTTGTGTGTTGCAATGTGTGTGTGTATTTTTTCCTCGTTTCTTCTACTTATTTTTTTTTTCCTATGGGATCGAGGCCAGGGTGGGGAAAGATTGGATTGAAATGAGTACTAGTTCTTGTCTGGATTATTGACTGAAGAAAGATAGATAGATTTTCCTTTAGTGCTGAAGTTTTTATCTGTTTAGACCTTCTGAAGGAATGAAAAGACTTGACTAGAAAGTAGGAAATCACTTGACTAGCTAGTCAAGTATAGTTGTTGATACTGCAGGCCAGGCTTTGATAGTATACTAGTAGTAGGCCCTACTGATACACAAGTGTGTAATGTCGCACGGCATGATTAACTGGATTATTGACTGAACAAAGATTGAGTGTTTATTTACACTGCTTATTGTCCTGTCCCCCCCCCCCCCCCCCCCCCCCCCGGACAAGTTCGAGTAGGGGACTATGAAACGGGCTCCGTACGTGTGTGTGTCCGTCTGTCCGTCTGTCCATCTGTGCGTCCGTGTGTGATCAAAATGTTCAATTTGCTAAGTACTTCTCTGTCATTTATGAGCCAATTTTGATTCTGTTTGCTTTATATGATAGCACTACATGGGAGCTTTGAAACTTCTAAGCAGAATTTCAGTTGTGACCTTTGACCTTGACCTTTGACCTATATTGTACATTTTGCTTCAAAATGCTACTCCTTCGCCATTTCTAACCCGATTTCAATTCCGTTTGCTTTATGTGATGGCACTAGGTGAGGGCTTCAAAACTTCTACACAGAATTTTGACCTTTGACTTCTTTGACCTTTGACCTTGATTTTTAACCTATATTGTACATTTTGCTACCAAATGCTACTCCTTTGCCATTTCTAACCCGATTTCGATTCCGTTTGCTTTATGTGATGGCACTAGGTGAGGGCTTCAAAACTTCTGCACAGAATTTTGACCTTTGACTTCTTTGACCTTTGACCTTGATTTTTGACCTATATTGTACATTTTGCTACAAAATGCTACTCCTTCGCCATTTCTAACCCGATTTCGATTCCGTTTACTTTATGTGATGGCACTAGGTGAGGGCTTCAAAACTTCTACACAGAATTTTGACCTTTGACTTCTTTGACCTTTGACCTTGATTTTTGACCTGTATTGTACATTTTGCTACAAAATGCTACTCCTTCGCCATTCTAACCCGATTTCACTTCCGTTTGCTTTATGTGATGGCACTAGGTGAGGGCTGCAAAACTTCTACACAGAATTTTGACCTTTGACTTCTTTGACCTCTGACCTTGATTTTTGACCTATATTGTACATTGGCTACAAAATGCTACTCCTTCGCCATTTCTAACCCGATTTCGATTCTGTTTGCTTTATGTGATGGCACTAGGTGAGGACTTCAAAACTTATACACAGAATTTTGACCTTTGACTTTTTTGACCTTTGACCTTGATTTTTCACCTATATTGTACATTTTGCTACTAAATGCTACTTCCGGCGGGGACATATATGTGTGGCGCTCCGACAAAATGAGTCATAAGTCGCACGGGGAGTTTTCCCGTAATGAGCCGAAAATGAAGGGGAAGCACTGCTCGGGTCGAAATTTTTTTATGACGGATTTTGATTCCTTGATGTTTTATCTGTTTGTACAGAAAATTTCAGCGTGTAAAAATGAGTACAAGTGTCCCAAATCACAGTTTTTCTGAGACAATTTTTTTCGGCTACATTTTTTTTCGAACGCTCGCCTTTGCGTTGCGTTTCGCACCTATTGTTCTTGCCCGATCGAGACTCCGCCTCCGTTGCCAGGATGTATGCTAATGAGCCATTGCTCTTGACCCCATTAAAGACAAAACAAAGCATGGTGTGCGCGGCGGCGTCGGCGGCCCAGCGGCGAGGACTTTAGAATTACGCAATAATAGTGAGCTGACCACCAAGGCTATCGATTGCATGACCAGCGAGTTTCGTTTGATACATGCACTCCATTTCATGAAGTGGCGATTGTTGTGACGCACAAATCGCGCTGAAAACTTAATTTCAACGAACGATCACGCAAAATTTATGATACTTTATCTATGAGCTAATACAATTATCACATATCGAACTTGAAACCTCTTTATGCATGTGTGTACTCTTACAACGGTTATTAATTGGCCTCATAAATGAATTCATTCATATAATCATAACTTTCGTTCCCTGGTATGTGACTTACTGTTTTAAGTTCATCTCTGGAGATATAGTAAGGCCTAAGTTGTCAATTATTCTCGTTTTTATAAAGTCGACAATGCGTATGATAATTCGCCAAATGTATGTAATGCGTACTATTATTTCCCTGGTTAATAAAACTTATTGCCCTATTTCTTATGATGGTTTGGGCCGTGACGGCATGGAGAGAAATCGGAAGACAAACATTATTAATGCCCAAATAGCTCGTGTTCACTTTGGAGGATATTCTCACCCTTGTCATCTGTGTATTTATTAGAAGTAGGACCTATTTGAGAAAGGGACAGAAAGCTGTGTCGCTACTCAAAAGTGTGCTTCTTTATTTTGTTTTGTTTTTTAATCAGAATGTTTGTAGTGATAGCTGTTTGTCGTGTATTGCGTGTAGCTGACATGTGAGAGGTCAAGTCTGCAAAGAATTTGGCTAACAGCTTTGCGAAGTAGCAGCGCTAATTGCCCATTGAATTTCGTATTCTGAGGAATTTCGAATGAAAGAACTCGGACGACACTGTTCACGCTTTGTATCCGAGTAAACCCCGCATCAACGAAGCCTTAAACAATGAAAGGTAAACTTCCTGCTATCAAGGGGTGGATAATCACGCAACCAGTATTCTTACTTCGCCATTGATAGCAGAATCAGTGACGGAATGGAGCAACAGTGTTGGAGGATCAGCATTATGTCTGCTAATTTGTAAAAGAATTTTTCAGTCCCCTTTTGTGTTCAGAACCACAGTTAGGGACGCTAACTTCCCTATCTCCTACAAGCTATCGTTACTATCTTAAAACGTGAATTTTATGAAAGGTTAAAAGTGATCGCGGAATCAGTTCTTCTGCGTGGCACATGCAGGCTTTTGTAATAGGATACCAAGCTTACCTGTATAGAAAGGGCGGGGATACACACTTATCGCAATCATCCGGATTTGAGAGTGATACACTCTACTACTTTTCTTCATCTTTCCCCCGACAAAGACCATAGTAGTTAAAAACAAACAAACAAACAAACAAACAAGCAGTTGCATTATATCAGAACGTACATAATTTTTGTTTCATGTATGTATAGGTCATCTCTTGATGTATAGTAGTCATTTGTTGTCGTTTTTACAGCGTTTCCTAATAAATGCCTATAGCGAAAACCCAACACAACTTTTATCAAGGAGGGAAGGGAACTTAAATTTAAATATAACATAGTTTACAGAAATCAGATATGTAAATAAGGCAATCATAATACATCCGCACGGCCGAGTGTAATCTCTTACTTTGATTATCAAACATGATCGCCTGCATTTACGTGCTTTTTTCTAATTTCTTGAACTTTGCCTCATTTTCTCTTTTTTTTTTAAACAATTGCTCGAAACACTTAAAAATTGTAACACAGTCTGCTGTCCCACAACATAACATTCCATTTGATTTGCCACTTATTGTTGGTTGGATGACGCCAAATGGTGGAATCTCGAGCGATGATACACGGCATTTTGTTGGTTGGTGTTGGTCTCATCGCTCAAAAGAATTTTGACTACGATTACAGAGGTATCATCTACAAGACATAACTGATGGTTTACAGAAGAGATCATCAATTCAGTAAAAATTAGTCAAGTCATGAATTCACTTTACCCATCATGTCTAATCGACCTACGACATTGTTAAGGTAACCGCGCCTTTTTATTCTCATAGTTCAAACTAATTCTTGACATAATCAAAACAAATAATTCTTTATAAAATTTCTCAAAACACTCAAAAGATGGCCTAAGTCAAAACTTTCTACAAAGATTGCATACGGCAATCTTTACTAGCCTAAACAAGTTTTCTAGAGCTATCAGTTCCCCCTATGACGATGACTTCGATTGCGTTTTGAACTTGTATCGAACTACTTTCAAAACAGCTATTACCTTTATAGTTCGATTAATAAACCAGTCTTTTGAATTCATAACCAACATTCGTAATCGTAACCATACAGTAACGTAATACTTCATGTCAATACAAGTTGAAAAATGTAAATGCTATAATAGCAGCGCAAAATAAATGAGTAACAATTATCTTCATACATTCTAATTCCTAAGTGATGTCGCTACGAAAATGACACATGGTTTGACGACTGCTTCAAGCAAATAAAAAAAAAGGGGGAATGGGATATACTTCTAATGATAGTACCACGCCGTACAGTGTGTCTCTAAAAAAAGTAAACCCAACTTCAACAGCAAATTTTCGGAAAACTATGAAATATTTGCACATTATTTTTTCATGGTTAGATAGTCCAATAAGTCCTCTATCCAATGATACCACATAGGTTATGTAAATCTCATGCATGACTGAGCATGATTCAACTTAGTGAATGGGTGTGAAATCATCACTGTGGCAAGTTATTTCTTGCTATTGTCATGCATTCAGGGCATATTTGAAGTTAAATTTTTGTCAGCAAAGGTTGTTCTTGACACAGGCACACTTCACATGCTTTCCAAACATGGTACAGTTGACAATTGAGCAGAGAGTATTCCTGGTAACTCAGATACCAGGAAACAAGAAGTTTCGTGGAAGTTCAAGAGGCTTTTCGGGTGCAGTTCCCCGACAGGCAGCCTCCAACACAAAGAGCCATCTGGCACAATGTGAGAAAGTATGCTGATCACGGAACTTGCCACAGTGATGATTTCACACCCATTCACTAAGTTGAATCATGCTCAGTCATGCATGAGAGTTACATAACCTACGTGGTATCATTGGACAGAGGACTTATTGGACTATCTAACCATGAAAAAATAATGTGTAAATATTTTATAGTTTTCCGAAAACTTGCCTTTGAAGTTGGGTTTACTTTTTTTAGAGACACCCTGTACAATGCATTTCACTGTATTTGGTAACGTTTGGTTACGTTTCTGTGCGCTTGAAGTACGGAAAATAAAAGGCAGATTGATGCTATTAACATGCTAACACACAACGCATTCAAAATGTTTTTTTTTTTTTTTGAAATACACCGTGTACTAATGTTTTAGTATACGGTTTGAAACTTTTAATTTGCGAGTCCTTTATAAAGTTATAAGCAGGGTTATTACATTATCAAGCAAAAATTAAAGTATTTAGGGATTCGGATTAGCGCAGAAGACTAACAGTGCTATATATGGCGATCGTTCGCAACAGAGACAATCCTCTTCAATAGATATACAATGTAATTCTGTTTCATGAATTGAAAGGGAAACGAAAAGAAGTCAACTTTTTAACTTCATTTAGCTTTCTCACCAATTGAACTTGATTTGATCTGCCACGCATGATCGCTGTGTGTTCTATTGATTCTATTAAAATATTATTTAATCGGCGTGCTTGTTTTTCATGCAGAATGTCACAGGTAAGTTTAATTCATTGAAGTTCATAATGGCGTACATATGGCGTATTCGTTGTTTTGTATTTGTATTTTTATAATAATTATATCATGTGTCCATTATCTGATTCTGACCACGAAAATATGGTGACTGTTTACATGCGGAGCATGTACTGGAAAACTGTAATGTCTCCTGCCAGTATAGACAAACTAATTTCTAGTCTATCCCCGCTTGAAATGGAAATGAAATAAAAAAAATGAAGTTCGACTTTCAGTAGATTTCAACCGTTTTGTATAGTGCCTGATTCATGTAATGGACACAATTCTTTAGCACATAAGCAATCACACAACTTTTGGGAATAGATGTGTGTCTTAATGATTGTATCTCATGGAAGAAAACTTGTCTCCTTGCCTGAATTTTAGCTTTTTCCTGTTCAAGCTTGCATGAAAGAAGTAGTTGAACATCAATCGCAATCATTGAGAGAGGCACACCCTTAAAAATAAGCACAGGAGTACTGAGACACACTACGAAATAAAAACGGGCCTTTTATCACTATTGACAACGCATGACATTGAAATTTTTTTTTTTCCTTGGGGGGGGGGGGGGGGTAATACAATTGATTATTCTGAAGGTTCGTTAATCACACAATGAAATAAGGTTCACTATTAGCTTAGGTTCGTTAACAAGAAAATTAAATGCGGTTCCTTCCCGGTCATTGCCAGTGGTTCCTTTACCCGAAGTAATCAAACAATTATTTTTTTCTAATAAGGTTTGTGAATACAAAACGAAATGAAGAAGGCTTAAGTATTAATTCCTAATATTTGTCAGTATTATTATCTATACTCCACTTCTCAAATGCAGAAAGATTGTAACTGCAAATGTGATGTTTAAAAAAAAAAACATTCAGCTTAAGCTACAAGTTAATGGTTTTTTATATGCTATGGTATTACAAAAGTGACTGAGAATAAGAAGTATATTTATGATACAATCATTGTAAACCCAACGTGAAGCTGTCAAGCCTACATCAACCTTTGCTTCTGATACGTATAATATGTGCAGCATTGGCAAGCGTGATAAGCGATAATTACTGTGCACGCAACGCCTATAAAGGAAATGTGCCTAATATGGCGGGAATTCAGAATGTTACGGCTGTATACAGCTGCGGCAGAACAGACGCGAAAGCAGTCTTTGATGCTCTGCAACATTACGACCATGTGCGTAATTTGAGGGTTTTTAGTACACGCAAAGAACACGATCTCAAAAGACGACTATCGTTAATTAACTTCATTTACTTTTTCTATCGATGCTGTCTTTTGAACCCCCGCCTACAATAGGTTCTCGGGTTCTATTTAGGTATTGGTACTTGCATACTAAACGCATCCTCTTTAGTTTCCATTGACAACAACATCGGAGGAGAATGGAAGCGATGAACGCCCTCGCTATAAGACGCTTCTCGTAAGACGCATTGCGTGCCCACCTACAATAGGTTCTCAGGTTCTATTTAGGTATTGGTACTTGCTAAACGCATCCTCTTTAGTTTCCATTGACAACAACATGGGAGGAGAATGGAAGCGATAAACTCCCTCGCTAAAAGACGCTTCTCATAAGACGCATTGCGTGCCTTTTTTTCTTTTTATTGTTTCCTATTGTTTGTGAGTTAAAAACTTGCGGCAAACCACAACGCAGCCGACACACAACGCGTACCGACTCATTCATGCGGCGGCAGCGGCACGGACACAAACGCGCCGAAGTTTACATTCGGGCTGCCATATTGGTCAGAATCGTTAATGACAGACCTGTCCTGCGATTGGTTAATTATCTTACATACCCAAGCTATCGCCTTATACGGTAGTGCGTGCGATGGAGCGTAAACGCCGTCGCTACGCAGGACTGCTGTATTGTTTCGTCCCGTGAAAGAAACAGGTTGTGAGCTTGAACGTAGCCTGAACTTTGAGAGCGATTTTCTCCGTTATTTAGAAAATGGACTGACATCATAAACGTAGTTTATATTCGTTTTTATGATATATAGGGATATCGAAATGAGTTGTATTACATATCAGTGTAAAGCTTAGAGTCTGTAGAATTCACATATAGGCATAACTACGATTTCATTTTTTGCGACTTTTGACTCATTCCGACGGAGCGCATCACATATTACGCACCGCGTAATTTCTACTTTTCCTTGTTAAACTGATTATCATGTATTCTGTTTGCAACTTCTAAAGGAATAAAAACACTTGACTAGTAAGTCACTAGTTGAGAATCAGAGACTTAGAATTGCTATTTCACTTTGCATTTTTCATAATTTGTAGACAGCAGTGTAAACAGCAGTGTAAACAGCCCTCTTTATTATCGTCATAATTATATCCTAGCAGACAATATTACGCATTACGCAATACTCTTCGAACATTATCACTGTGGCAACCTAAAACTGCCATTTGGCAACCTAAAAGACTCTATAGCTTGCCCGGCTGGCAACCACGGTAAAAAGTTAAGTGAGAGCCCTGGTCTTTCATTAATGTAATAACGACATTTTGATGGGATGACGGCATCACCTCGTAAAAATGGATTGAAAGTGATATTGTCAAATTTGACCAGTTTACGTGTTATCTCTATGGGAGTGCAGTTTTTCTGGAGATGAAAATTGACATGACTGTCCTTTTCGAGCACTAGCTCACTTATGCTTCGGTGAATTTCTCCCAGATTTTAATATGTTGTAGCTGAGACTTTGGGCTATCATAAGTGTGCCCTTATTTTTTCATACGGTGTCGGAATCACGTCCAAAAACTTGGTTGAAATTAAAGCTTATCTTCGATGTATTTTCATATTCCTTTCTTTTTGCAACTTTCTTTGCAATAACTCAAGAAAAACAAGTCCTATCAGCCCAATATTTTGGACATGTTTAGTTCATGTCACGTGCATTATTTCATAAAGTAACAACTACTTGATCAGACGCCATCTTGGGTATGTAAATTAGGGTCAAAGGTCATAAATGGTTCATCCTGTATCTTGGTGAATACATGTCCTATCTTTCCCACATTTTGCACACGTAAAGACCATGTAACAAGAATCATTTCACAAAATAACCACTTTTTGCTCAGATGCCATCTTGTCTGTGCAAAGTGGGGTCAAAGGTCATATGTGACCCTGCACCTCAAAACAAACAAAAAATCGCCAGACATGAATTTTTAGTTAAGACCATATTCTGAAAGAGCAGACTTTAAGCTTTAAAATGATGTATAACTCAAATCAAATGGACTCTCCTAACCTATCTAAATATTGGAAAGAAAGCACAAACTCAGGAAAAGTGGGAAGTGAGAAAAGAGGCTCTGAAGTACAGTGTCTATTCAAGCGCTTAATCTTTACCAAACCGTGATGGCTGTACGATGAATGGGACAAAAAACAGGAAGTAAACCACCAGAGTAACAGCAATGAAAGGATTATCAGATTAACTGAAATTAAGCATGCCTCATTAACACATTCTGTCCATAATTAATGTCAACTTTCTAAGCAGTAGCACTATCCTTTCAAAAGTTATTAGAGTTGAAAGTGAAGAGTGTGGACAAGGTTTTTTAGAAATGAAAAAGGGATTCTAAAGACACACCTAATCACACCATTCTACCAAAAATGTTCGAGATAAACTGCTAAAAAAACACACTTTCCTGCCCGTTTTATGATACCAAATTTTAGCAAAATGTAAAAGAAGACCCGTTCTTTCAGAAAATATGAAAAAGTCAAGTTCAGCTAGGTTAACCCATTTCACTTATTTTCAGTCCTCACGCAAAATTAGTGTGTGCGACTTTACGTTCGTTTTGAGGTGCACGGTCACATACGTACTTTTTTCTGTATCTTCGCTATGACATGTTTTCTCTATGGGAGTGCAGTTTTTCTAGATGTGAAAATTGACACGATTGTCTTTATCGAGCACTAGCTCACTTACCCTTTGGTGAATTTCTCCCAGATTTTAATATGTTGTAGCTTATTATTTGCTCTTTCTTTTTTGTTCAATCATAGTTTTGATTGGGTGACGTCATTACCTCGGAAAAATGGATTGAATGTAACCTTCTCAAATTTGACCAGTTTACGTGTTATCTCTATTGGAGTGGAGTTTATCTGGAAATGAAAATTGACATGACTGTCTTTATCGAGCACTAGCTCACTTACCCTTTGGTAAATTTCTCCCAGATTTTAATATGTTGTAGCTGAGACTTTTCGCTATCGTAAGTGTGCCCTCCGTTTTTTCATACGATGTCGGAATCACGTTGAAAAACTTGGTTGAAATTAAAGCTTATCTTTGATGTATTGAGATATTTCTTTCTTTCTGCAACTTTCTTTGCAATAACTCAAGAAAAACAAGTCCTATCAGCCCAATATTTTGCACATGTTGAGTTCATGTCACGTGCATTATTTCATAAAGTAACAACTACTTGATCGGACACCATCTTGGGTATTTAAATTAGGGTCAAAGGTCAAAAATGTTTCATCCTGTATCTTGGTGAATACATGTCCGATCTTTTCCATATTTTGCACACATATAGACGATGTCGCAAGAATCATTTCACAAAATAACCACTTTTTCCTCAGATACCATGTTGGGAGTGTAAAGGTGGGTCAAAGGTCATATATGTATATATATATATGCACACATATAGACGATGTCGCAAGAATCATTTCACAAAATAACCACTTTTTCCTCAGATACCATGTTGGGAGTGTAAAGGTGGGTCAAAGGTCATATATGTACTTGTTGCTGTATCTTCGTTATAGTGTATACAGAATTTGGTACCAAAGATGGCAGATATGACTCCCTTTTCTAACTAAATGAGAATCCAAACATCACACGGCCAATGTCTCTAAACGCAGATGAAACCTGTATGGTCATGCCTATTGCGATCAGGATTCGAATCATTGATTTAAAAAAAAATAGGATCACCTTAATTTGTCAGTAATGACAAATTACAATCTCTAGTTAATATTTCCTTTTAGATGATTAAAAGTTAAACAGATTTAATGGTTTCAAGTATTTCAAAGATGCTGAATCAAAATATGGATATGGCAAGCTTTGTATCCCAGAGGGTTTTGAGATATTCACAATGGTCGCCAAATATTCAATTTTTGTCTCGCCCACCGGAGGTGAAGGTGAGACTAAGGGATCCAAATGGCGTCCGTCCGTCATCCGTCGTCCGTCACAAATGTTAAAGTTTACCTGCTAGACTCTCTTATGATGCATAACTTGGCAACTGTTACAGCAATGGCAGCCACACTTGGATGATAGAAGCACTAGGGGTATCTTCATATTATGGTGTTGTCGGAGGTCATGTGATGATGTCAAAGGTCATTTGAGGTCATATATTAAAGAGTATGTCTCTTTTCTATGTTAAAGTTTACCTGCAAGACTCTCTTTTGACAAATAACTTCACATAAGTTGCTTGGATTACAACCTAACTTGGGTCATAGATGCACTGGGGGTACCTTCATGTTATGGTGCCATTGGAGGTCACAGGATAAGGTCAAAGGTCATTTCAGGTCATACGTTAAAGTTTACTTGCAAGACTCTCTTATCACACGTAACTCGACACATGTTGCTACAATGGCAATCAAACTTGGGTGATGGATGCACTTGGGGTACCTTCATGTTATGGTGCCGTAAGAGGTCACATGATAAGGTCAAAGGTCATTTGAGGTCGTACGTTAAAGTTTACTTGCAAGACTCTCTTATCACACGTAGCTCGACACATGTTGCTACAATGGCAATCAAACTTGGGTGATGGATGCACTGGGGGTACCTTCATGTTATGGTGCCGTAAGAGGTCACATGATAAGGTCAAAGGTCATTTGAGGTCATACATTAAAGTTTACTTGCAAGACTCTCTTATCACAGGTAACTCAGCACATGTTGCTACAATGGTAATCAAACTTGGGTGATGGTAGATGTCTCTTGGGAAGTTGAAGGTAACCACAAGGGCAAAGGTTACAAACGGGGGTCAACGAACTTTTAGGGCCCAATGTTAAAGGACAAGTTCACCTTCATAAACATAAGGATTGAGAAAATGCAACAATATTAGTAGAACACATCAGTGAAAGTTTGAGGAAAATTGGACAATCGATGCAAAAGTTATGAATTTTTTACATTTTTGTGTTGGAACTGCTGGATGAGGAGACTACTTCAGCTTGTGAGTCATATGCGTACAACAGTATAAAGAAAATGTAAAAGAAAATTCAACATATTTTCACTTTTTTCGCATAATAAAAGAGCACTTGACTTGCCTCTTTCTAAAGGCAGGGGGAATAATATTACCCATAACATTTGTCGGTAACGAGTCAGGGGAATGTGTACTTTTTTCAAAAGATGGAATTTTGTAAAATTCTCTTTATATTTTCCTTATATTGTTGTACGCATGTGACATCTAAGTTATTCATACACTGCAGTAGTCTTCTCATCCAGCGGGTACTGCACAAAAACTTCAAAAATTCATAACTTTTGAACGGATTGTCTGATTTTCCTCAAACTCTCAATGATGTGTTCTACTAATATTGCTACATTCTCTCAATCCTTATGTTTATGAAGGTGAACTTGTCCTTTAAGTTTTTAGGGCGCATTTCGTTTATGGCTCATAAATTTTGATCCCTTTGTCCGTTTGTGACCAAACTTGGATGGAAGATATGCCTTGGGGAGGTGAAGGTCGTCACAAGGTCAAAGGTCACAGACAGGGGTCAACAAACTTTTAGGGCCCAATGTTATGTTTTTAGGGTGCGTTTTGATTGTGGCTCATAACTTTTGATCCCTATGTCCGTTTGTGACCAAACTTGGACGGTAGATGTCCCTTGGTAAGTTAAAGGTCATCACAAGGTCAAAGGTCACAGAAAGGGGTCAACAAATTTTTATGGCCCAATGTTAAGTTTTTATGGCGCGTTTCGATTATGGCTCATTACTTTTGATCCCTTTGTCCGTTTGTGACCAAACTTGGATGGTAAATGTCCCTTAGGGTGTTGAAGGTCACCACAAGGTCAAAGGTCATAAGCAGGTCAATTAACTTCTGGGAGTTATAAAAAATATTAATTCCTTGTACGCGAATGGGCGAGACACAATTTGGCGATTGCCTTGTTGGTATCAGTGTTTCCTTATTAAATGTGAATGATTGGAAATAAACTGATGGTTTTACCGTATTTGAGGGCACTGAATCCAAATTTGGTTGATGCAACTCTTACATCAATGAGGATTTTTCTTTTTATGCCTCCGCCACGAAGTGGTGCCGGAGGCATTATGTTTTCGGGTTGTCCGTCCGTCCGTCCTTCCGTCCGTCTGTAATGAATTTTGTGGACAGGGTAACTATCAAAACCTTTTGAGGTATCCTAATGAAACTTGGCATGTATGTGTATTAGGGAGTGAAGTTGTGCCTATCAACATTTGGGTGCACATACTCAAGGTCAAAGGTCAAACAGTCAAGGTCAAATGCTTAAAATTTCACTATTTCCCCCATATCTATGCAATGCCTCAAGATATTTTCTTGAAACTTAGTGTATACATGTATTACCCAATTAAGATTCTCTGGTGAAAGTTTGGGGTCATGAGGTCAAAAGGTCAAAGGTTAAAAGGTCAAGTAAAATGTTAAAATTTCACTTTTTCTCTTTATCTTGGAAATTGTTCAAGGTATCTATATGCATGTACTGACTGGCAGTGGTTATCTAGGGAATTTGGGGTTCATGGGGTCAAAGGTCAGGGGTCAAAGGTCAAGGGCAATACTTCAAAATTTTACTATTTTCCTTATATTTATGCAATGCCAGCAGGATTATTTTTTTAAAACTTGATGTATGCATGTATAACCATTAGAGATTCTCTGGGATTTTTTGCCAAGAAGGGCAAAGGTCAAAAGGTCAAAGATCAAGTGAAAGCACTGAACTTACTTCTTTCTCCATATCTCGGAAGTTGCTCAAGTTATCTTTAAACTTAGTATATATTTATGTATACCTGCCTGACAGTGATTCTCTTATGAATCAAAGGCCAGATGAAAATGATAATTTACTGTTCAATACAGAAATTGCACTTTTTTCCATACCTTGAAAATTACTAATATGACTTGCACCAGAGCAAATCGATATTGTGGTAATAGGCGCCACTGAGTAGGCAGAACTGAAAATACGCAACTGGATAATGTTTAGAGGCACGAAGAATTAATTCCTCCTCTGCCAAATGAGTTTGCCACTGCTGTCTGCTGCTCCCGTCATTGGTTACCACTTTACATGTTGGAACCCCAGCCAAAGGCAAGCGGTCAGGTTGAGATTGAGCTCTCAGTTGATGCAGAGGGAAATCTTGAGAATCAGGTCACTGTTCAGTTACAATGATGGGAGCTGGAACAGGCTTCTTACCTTGATGTAGAGACCCCCCCCCCCCCCCCCCCCCCCCCCCGCTTCAACAAAGACCCCTAGCTACTCTCTGCATGGCTAGTGTTCTCCATAGTAGTCTACAGTACAGCACATAGTGTCCTATTACTCAACCATGTGTAGGCATTTATCATCAAAAGCAGACAAAACCATAGAAGAGAAATTCATCTTTGAATGTGAAACATTCCTCCTCTCGTCCAATGATTTTCCTAGCAATCTATACTAGGGGAACCAACTCGTGGAGTGTATACATTCACATCCCATTCACACTGTTTACCATGCTGTGAACCTGATGGCTGTTACATAATGTAATCCTGCTTGAACTTGCAAGCAATCCTGATAAAAGCTCAATTTAATTACATAGTATACACATCAAAGGTCACAGGTTATTTTGTGGAAAAAAAAGGTTGAAAATTCATGTTTTTCTCCATGTCTCGCAAATGGTTCCATGTATCTTCATGGAACTTAGTATATATGCTTGTTCCAATGGGCAGTGATTATCTAGGGAAGTTAGGGGTCATGGTTCATGGTTCAAAGGTCAGGGGGTCAAAGGTCAAGGTCAACTCCTCCAAATATC